>NC_041393.1:5332120-5356257 GCF_002162155.2 Triticum dicoccoides | reverse complement strand
GCTGCGCACCTCTCCCTCCCCGGCGAGCCATCCCACCCCCGCCGCGCACCTCTCCCTCCCCCGGCGAGCCATCCCACCCCGCTGGGTGCACCTCCCTCCCTGGTTAACCACCTTCTTCCCCCAGTGAGGCTGCCCCTGGTTCCCCTCCGGCGGCGAGGACAGAGCAACGAGCAGCGCGAGATCGACGAGATCTTGACCGGCGGCGACGCCCTAGTTAACCACCTTCTACGGGTGCGGGGTTATTACGGGTTCCAACATCGAGCACAAGCACGAGCTCCTTCTCCAGCAAGAGGTGCCAGGTAAAAATGTACTTCTCTTCATCGTGGCATTCTGTCGCATTCTTTTTACTCTGGCGGGCGGCGAGGAGATTGAATGAAATTTTGACCTGCTGAGTGGAGAATTACGGGAAGTACAAAGGTAGCAGTAATGGGAAGTACATACAATATTTAGGTAGAAGTACAGAGCAGTACATCATGTGAGCGAGGAAGTACCTACTGAGAATTATTCCTGCTAGGGAGGCAGTTCCATAGCTACACTGAGAGAAGTACCGAGTAGTTTGAAGTAGCAGTATGGGGTGTCCTTTATGCTAATTTGGTACTCATCTTTTGCAGCTGCTACTTGGAGCTGTGGAATTGGCAAGCTTAGGGAAGTGTAAAAAGGTTCTCTGTAGTGAAGAGTAGCAGTACAGAATATCTTGAAGCAGCAGTGCAGAGCAACACAGAAAATCACTATAAGTGAAAACTATAAATATCAATTTCGAGAAACTTCATTGTGTCAATTTAGATGAGCTCTGACAATTAGTTTGTCGTTTTGTCTTTTAGTGCGAGACATCATGCCACCTCGTGTAGCAAAAGTGCCTACTTGGTCAAGAAAAATTGCCAATGAAATGAAGAATACAAGAACGTCTCCAAGATTTAAGCAAAGTTTGACTCATTTGCCAAATCGAGCAGCTGACTCAACTACAATTGCACATGTTGTTACACATGGAAACATCGATCCCTATGCTGGAACTGAGGTGAGGTCCTCAATCAAAAGAAAAATGTTTACAACTCATTGCTATATATCGTTACTAATTGCGATTCTGTTATAATAACTGTACTACAATACTACACTTAATACATTTGGATTTTGGATTCTGAATAGCTATTACATTTTTTAAAGCAGTACAACAATATCTGTGAGAAGAAGTAAAAAATTTACATATCTTGTTTTGTGTCACAATATTCATGCTCATAGTTACCAAAAAAGAAGTATAGGTTTTGATTTCAAAGAAGTACATCTAAGGTACAGAAGCAGTACAGCCATGAGAAAATCTGACAATTCCTCATCATTTTTCTGACCACTTTCAGGCTGATGATTATGGTTTTCCATTGGATGCTACTCCACTTGTCACGAATGCAGTGCCTCTGCGGTGCATAATGGAAGATCCGCCAAATTTTTATGTCACTGGATATTCACCTGATCCTAGCAGCATGGAGCCGTCGCCGCAACCTCCTTGCAGTTTCGTTTTCTTTGGATCATCAATATTGCTGAAAGCTGGCCCTGCAAGTAAATGTGTTGGGCCACAAGTGCCACCATGTATTGAGCGTATTGTGCGTGAGGTTTCAGGCATGCAGAGTAGCCGAACAAAAATTCCTGAGATTGGGGCTTTACATCCACCATATGTGGATGTGGATTCTGCGCATGCTGATACAAGTACGCTCAACATGCATAAAGTACCTGCGGCTTGCCACACAGATGGAAACACCACAAATCGCCGTCCTAAAATTGTTCCTGGAGTAGTAGGTTTGCATCCTCCGAGTCGTAAGCAGACAGGTGTGGGTGATCATACGCTGCCTCCACGTCCACCTTCAACGACTTCAAAGAAACAACCAGTGCGCAACAATACGTCAAAGAAATTGCCGGTGCACCCGAAATGTGACCCGTTGCTGCACAAATCAGTGGTTATGCCTCCTTGTCCGATACAACCTGACAACTGCATAACTCCAGAGGAGAATCGAAAGTATATCCATGTGAGTATAATAAACATATGTTATTACTACATTTTCATAGTCAAACTACCTCTTGTTTACAAAGCAGTACAAATGTAGTTGGACAACAGTACCTTTTTACTTGTATATGTAGTAACTCATATAAAATGAAAAGCAGTACTATGAACAAGTAATAAATGATTGCATCTGTACAGTTTTTCTTTGTCTAATAAGGATCATTAAAACCACACATAGTGCGGGAACACACCCAAATGGTTGTTCCAACTATCTGCTCAGTGTTGTATTGGCACACGGTCGGCACGTTTGTCACGTCGGCACTGTGCAGTTGATTGGAACAAAAATCATTTTTTGTGCTAGTTTTCTTCACATGAAGGTGGCATAAAGCAGTACAAGAATATTGTTACATGGCAGTACAACAAAGTCCTTTCATAGCAGTACAAGTATGTGTGTTTGTTTTGTATGGAACTCACTTCTTAGGCATCTTTATGTACATATTGGATTTATTTTGCAGAAACCTGACCTCCCAGATTACCTTATACCAAAGATGGGGATGGTGTTCAAGGACTTCGATGCAGGCAAAGTTTTCTACAATAGATACGCCAGGCACGCTGGCTTTGGAACAAGAATTGGACAGAGGAGTGGTTTTAATAGATACCTCTAATGCACATGTGAAGGGAAGCACGCGAGGTCTGTTTCTGAATCTGAGCGTCAGCGGGACAAGACGACAAAGCGATGTGGATGCAAGGTGAAGCTGCGATTAAAGGGGAATGAGCACGATGATACAGTAGTCATTGTGGACATCAATTTTGAGCACAACCACCAACTAATACAGAGCCCTACCATGCTTGTGTTTCTTCATTCCCACAAGTCATTTGACCCCACTATATTGGATTCTGTTAAGTTCCTCCAGTTCTAGAATGTTCAGCACCATACCATTATGTCTATCCTATATGGATCCCTCAGTGGCGGTCAGTTCTTGGCGTTGCACAACCGCGATTTAATCAACAGGTAACAACAAAAATGATATACACTATCATTTAAGCTTGTGATTTCATGACCATTAAAAAAGCTTCGGAAAGAACATGCTACTGAAATACGCAGGAAGCTTCTTAACTCTAAGGAAGATAGCATCGATGACGTCAAGAAGCTATTGGGATTCTTTACCGAGATGAAAGCAGTACATAATGAATTCTTCTTTGACTTCCAGATTGATGAGTTTGGTCGCGTAAAGAACATCTTCTGTCCTAATGTAAGTTGCAGGGGCGGGTACCAAGATTTTGGTGATGCAATGACATTTGACACCACTTATAAGACAAATCAGTACCTTATGCCTTTAGGAGTATTTGTAGGAGTAAACAATCATCTCCAGTCATCAATATTCGCATGTGCCCTTGTAAGGGATGCATGTGATGAATCTTTTGCTTGGCTATTCAGAACCTTCTTGGCATGCAACAATGGGAAGCAACCTACAATAATTTTAACAGGTATAACACATTCCAATTTATATAGAGCATGGACATATAGACTGACAATGTAGTTAGTTTACCTAGAAGCAGTTTCTTATATGAAATAACTATGCAAGTAATTCAGAAGTTTTTAATTTGAAAATACCAAAAGTTCAGGGACATTATGCAAAAAGGAGTTCTAATTTTACTATACAAGCAATACAAACATTATATTATCAGAAGTTCTAAATTTATGACCCTAACCATGCCCCTTCCATTTTCTAATCATATCAGTGCCCTTCGATGATCCCTGCGATAAAACAAGTTTTCACCAGGTCCCTACACAAGTTTTGCCGATGGCATATAACAAACAAGTATGCCTCGCATATTTCATACTTGTACAAGTTGCACAACACTTTGAAGGCTGAGTTTGAGGCAATCATAAATTGGCCCCTGATGCCAACTGAATTTGAGACAGCTTGGCACTAGCTAGTTGATAAATACAAGCTTCATGGTGATCACATGATTCTGCACATGTGGGCAGACAGGAAGGAATGGATATCGGCTTACTTCAAAGAGGTTTTCTCTGCAAGGATAACTTCGACTCAATGAAGCAAAAGTATGAACTACATACTCAAGAAAGGATTTGTCAAATCGGACCAAAACCTGCACCGATTTGCTGAGCAAGTAAACAACTGCATATTTTCAAGGGGGCAAGTTGAAAATGCACAGACATTGGCATCAATGGTAAGCTATCAATTCAAATTTATTTTGTCTTTGTAAAAAGAAGTGGTAGATTACAGTTTTCGGGGAGGTACAGAAATAATACAGGGGAGAAGTACAGTTGTTACAGTTTACAAAAGTACAACAACTTCTTGCACTTGATATTTCCATACAACCATACTGACACACTTGCTTAAACATTTTGCAGACAGAACCAAACACAAGAACTCATGACGGTTTTGAGAAGCAGTTCAGTGAGCACTATACAAAAGCCGTATTCACCAAGTTCAGGAGGAAAATTAAAAATAGCACACTCTTCCGCATAAAAACAAGCCAGGATCCTACAGTTGAGGAACATAATTATCTTGTGACCTACCATGAGCCAACGAATACGTTCTCATGGTCAAACCATGAGTTCAAAGTTGTTGCAAACACTGAGACCGAGGAATACAGCTGCGAGTGCATGCTGTTTGAGCATACAGGTAACTATAGACAGAGAACACAAATAATTTTTACACGTCCAATTCCAAGTATACAAAAAGTGAATTTACAATTTATGGTTTTTTTCATGATGAAAACTAATTGTTAACATGATTCGGACAGACTTAAGCATCGCTACGGGTGAGAAATTCTCATCGTAGTCAACTCCTTCAACCTTTTGAAAACCTTTCACAACAAGTCGAGCTTTGTAAATAGTAACATTACCGTCTGCGTCGGTCTTCTTCTTAAAGATCCATTTATTTCCTATGGCTTGCCGATCATCGGACAAGTCCACCAAAGTCCACACTTTGTTCTCATACATGGATCTCATCTCAGATTTCATGGCCTCAAGCCATTTCGCAGAATCTGGGCTCATCATCGCTTCCTCATAGTTCGTAGGTTCATCATGGTCTAGTAACATGACTTCCGGAACAGGATTACCGTACCACTCTGGTGCGGATCTTACTCTGGAAGACCTACGAGGTTCGGTAGTAACTTGATCTGAAGCTTCATCATCATCATCATTAGCTTCCTCACTAATTGGTGTAGGAATCATGGGAACTGATTTCTATGATGAAGTACTTTCCAATAAAGGAGAAGGTACAATTACATCATCAAGTTCTACTTTCCTCCCACTCACTTCTTTCGAGAGAAACTCCTTTTCTAGAAAGGATCCATTCTTAGCAACAAAGATTTTGCCTTCAGACCTGTGATAAAGGTACCCAACAGTTTCCTTTGGGTATCCTATGAAGATGCACTTCTCCGATTTGAGTTCGAGCTTATCAGGTTGAAGCTTTTTCACATAAGCATCGCAGCCCCAAACTTTAAGAAACGACAACTTTGGTTTCTTGCCAAACCATAGTTCATAAGGCGTCGTCTCAACGGATTTTGATGGTGCCCTATTTAAAGTGAATGCAGCTGTATCTAAAGCATAACCCCAAAACGATAGCGGTAAATCAGTAAGACATCATAGATCGCACCATATCCAATAAAGTACGATTACGACGTTCAGGCACACCATTACGCTGTGGTGTTTCGGGTGGCGTGAGTTGCGAAACTATTCCGCATTGTTTCTAAACCAAACTCGTAACTCAAATATTCTCCTCCACGATCAGATCATAGAAACTTTATTTTCTTGTTACGATGATTTTCCACTTCACTCTGAAATTCTTTGAACTTTTCAAATGTTTCAGACTTGTGTTTCATTAAGTAGATATACCCATATCTACTCAAATCATCGGTGAAGGTAAGAAAATAACGATACCCGCCACGAGCCTCAACACTCATTGGCCGCATACATCAGTATGTATTATTTCCAATACGTCAGTAGCTCGTTCCATTGTTCCCGAAAACGGAGTTTTAGTCATCTTTCCCATAAGGCACGGTTCGCAAGCACCAAGTGATTCCAAAAGTCCATCAGCATGGAGTTTCTTCATGCACTTTACACCGATATGACCCAAACGGCAGTGCCACAAATAAGTTGCACTATCATTACCAACTTTGCATCTTTTGGCTTCAATATTATGAATATGTGTATCATCACTATCAAGATTCAACAAAAATAGATTACTCATCAAGGGTGCATGACCATAAAATATATTACTCATATAAAATTATAAATAGAACAACCATTATTCTCTGATTTAAATGAATAACCGTCTCACATCAAACAGGATCTAGATATAATGTTTGTGCTCAACGCTTGCACCAAATAACAATTATTCAGGTCTAAAACTAATCCCGATGGTAGATGTAGAGGTAGCGAGCCGACGATGATCACATCGACCTTGGAACCATTTCCCACGCGCATTGTCACCTCGTCCTTAGCCAATCTTTGTTTAATCCGTAGCCCTTGTTTCGAGTTGCAAATATGAGCAACAAAACCAGTATCAAATACCCAGGTGCTACTACGAGCATTAGTAAGGTACACATCAATAACATGTATATCAAATATACCTTTCACTTTTGCCATCCTTCTTATCCGCCAAATACTTGGGGCAGTTTCGCTTCGTGTGACCAGTACCTTTGCAGTAGAAGCACTTAGTCTCAGGCTTAGGTCCAGACTTGGGTTTCTTCTCTTGAGCAGCAACCTTTTTGCCGTTCTTCTTGAAGTTCCCCTTCTTCCCTTTGCCCTTTCTCTTGAAACTAGTGGTCTTGTTGACCATCAATACTTGATGCTCCTTTTTGATTTCTACCTCAGCAGCCTTTAGCATCGCGAAGATCTCGGGAATAGTCTTGTTCATCACTTGCATATTATAGTTCATCACGAAGCCTTTATAGCTTGGTGGCAATGATTGAAGAACTCTGTCAATGACACTATCATCAGGAAGATTAACTCCCAGCTGAGTCAAGTGGTTATGGTACCCCAGACATTTTGAGTATGTTTTCACTGACAGAACTATTCTCCTCCATTTTGAAGCTATAGAACTTGTTGGAGACTTCATATCTCTCAACTCAGGCATTTTCTTGAAATATTAACTTCAACTCCTGGAACATCTCATATGCTCCATGACGTTCAAAACATCTTTGAAGTCCCGATTCTAAGCCGTAAAGCATGGCACACTGAACTATCGAGTAGTCATCAGCTTTGCTCTACCAGACATTCTTAACGTCATCAGTAACATCTGCAGCAGGCCTGTCACCCAACTGTGCTTCCAGGACATAATTCTTCTGTGCAACAATGAGGATAATCCTCAAGTTATGGACCCAGTCCATGTAGTTGCTACCATCATCTTTCAACTTAGCTTTCTCTAGGAACGCATTAAAATTCAAAGGAACGGTAGCACGGGCCATTGATCTACAGTAACATAGACATGCAAAATAACTATCAGGACTAAGTTCATGATAAATTAAAGTTCAATTAATCATATTACTCAAGAACTCCCACTTAGATAGACATCTCTCGAGTCATCTAAATGATCACGTGATCCAAATCAACTAAACCATGTCCGATCATCACATGAGATGGAGTATTTTTCAATGGTGAACATCACTATGTTGATCATATCTACTATATGATTCATGTTCGACCTTTCAGTCTCGGTGTTCCGAGGCCATATCTGCATATGCTAGGCTCATCAAGTTTAACCCGAGTATTCTGCATGTGCAAACTGGCTTGCACCCGTTGTATGTGAACGTACAGCTTATCACACCCGATCATCATGTGGTGTCTCGGCACGACGAACTATAGCAATGGTGCATACTCAGGGAGAACACTTATACCTTGAAATTTAGTAAGGGGTCATCTTATAATGCTACCGTCGTACTAAGCAAAATAAGATGCATAAAAGATAAACATCACATGCAATCAAAATATGTGACATGCTCCATCACCGAAGCATCGTCATGATCTCCATCGTCACCGGCGCGACACCTTGATCTCCATCGTAGCATGGTTGTCGTCTCGCCAACTATTGTTACTACAACTGTCGCTACCGCTTAGTGATAAAGTGAAACAATTACATGGCGATTGCATTGCATACAATAAAGCGACAACCATATGGCTCCTGCCAGTTGCTGATAACTTTGTTACAAAACATGATCATCTCATACAACAATTTATATCACATCATGCCTTGACCATATCACATCACAGCAAGCCCTGCAAAAACAAGTTAGACGTCCTCTACTTTGTTGTTGCAAGTTTTACGTGGCTGTTGCGGGCTTCTAGCAAGAACCATTCTTACCTATGCATCAAAACCACAACGATTTTTCATCAAGTATGTTATTTTAACCATCAACAAGGACCGAGCGTAGCCACACTTGATTCAACTAAAGTTGGAGAAACAGACACCCGCCAGCCACCTATGTGCATAAGCACGTCGGTAGAACCAGTCTCATGAACGCGGTCATGTAATGTCGGTCTGGGCCGCTTCATCCAACAATATCACCGAATCAAAGTATGACATGCTGGTAAGCAGTATGACTATTATCGCCCACAACTCTTTGTGTTCTACTTGTGCATATAACATCTACGCATAGACCTAGCTCGGATGCCACTGTTGGGGAACGCAGTAATTTCAAAAAAATTCCTACAATCACGCAAGATCTATCTAGGTGATGCATAGCAACGAGGGGAAGAGTGTGTCCGCGTACCTTCGTAGACCGAAAGCGGAAGCGTTATGTAATGTGGTTGATGTAGTCGAACGTCTTCGCGATCCAATCGATCAAGTACCGAACGCATGGCACCTCCGCGATCTACACACGTTCAGCTCGGTGACGTCCCTCGAACTCTAGATCCAGCTGAGTCCGAGGGAGAGTTCTGTCAGCACGACGGCGTGGTGACGGTGATGATGAAGTTACCTGCGCAGGGCTTCGCCGAAGCACGACGATGATATGACTGAGGTGGAAAACTGTGGAGGGGGGCACCGCACACGGCTAAAAGATCAACTTGTGTGTCTATGGGGTGCCCCCTTCCCTCGTATATAAAGGAGGAGAGGAGGGGGACGGCCGGCCACAAGGGGCACGCCCAAGGGGGGAGTCCTACTCCAAGTAGGAGTAGGTTTCCCCCTTCCTAGTCCAACTAGGAGGAGAAGGAAGGAAAGGGAGAGGGAGAGGGAAAGAGGGGTCGCGCCCCCCTCCCCTTGTCCTATTAGGACTCCCCTTAGGGGGCGCGTGCCACCTCCTGGTGCGGCCCTCTCTCTCCCCTATAGGCCCACTAAGGCCCATTACTTCCCGGGGGTTCCGGTAACCCTCCGGCACTCCGGTATTATCCGAAACTTCTCCGGAACACTTCCGGTGTTCGAATATAGTCGTCCAATATATCAATCTTTATGTCTCGACCATTTTGAGACTCCTTCTCATGTCCGTGATCTCATCCGGGACTCCGAACAAACTTCGGTACATCAAATCTCATAAACTCATAATACCAATCGTCATCGAACGTTAAGCGTGCGGACCCTACGGGTTCGTGAACTATGTAGACATGACCGAGACACATCTCCGGTCAATAACCAATAGCGGAACCTGGATGCTCATATTGGTTCCTACATATTCTACGAAGATCTTTATCGGTCAAACCGTTATGACAACATACTTTATTCCCTTTGTCATCGGTATGTTACTTGCCCGAGATTCGATCGTCGGTATCATCATACCTAGTTCAATCTCGTTGCCGGCAAGTCTCTTTACTCGTTTTGTAATTCTTCATCCACAACTAACTCACTATTCACAATGCTTGCAAGGCTTATAGTGATGAGTATTACCGAGAGGGCCCAGAGATACCTCTTCGAAACACGGAGTGACAAATCCTAGTCTCGGTCTATGCCAACCCAACAAACACCTTCGGAGACACCTGTAGAGCATCTTTATAATCACCCATTTAGGTTGTGACGTTTGGTAGCACACAAAGTGTTCCTCCGGTACTCAGAAGTTGCATAATCTCATAGTCTGAGGAACTTGTATAAGTCATGAAGAAAGCAGTAGCAATGAAACTGTCACGATCATAATGCTAAGCTAACGGATGGGTCATGTCCATCACATCATTCTCCTAATAATGTGATCCCGTTCATCAAATGACAACACATGTCTATGGTTAGGAAACATAACCATCTTTGATAAACGAGCTAGTCCAGTAGAGGCATAATAGGGACAATATGTTTTGTCTATGTATTCACACATGTACTAAGTTTCCGGTTAATACAATTCTAGCATGAATAATAAACATTTATCATGAATTAAGGAAATAAATAATAACTTTATTATTTCCTCTAGGGCATATTTCCTTCAGTTATATGTCTTATACTAAGCAGAGACACTTTTTGAACTTGCGTCAATTGTATTGATCAGCAAAACTACATCTGCATGATCTTCCCCTTAACCTTCGAAAGCCGTTGCATCAAAATCTTATGGCGCCTTAAAGGTCCACAGTGGCAACAACCAGCATATATTTTATATTTTTCACACATATTACAAAACCTTTAGCTACCTTTACTGGTGCTATTCTACTTAAAATAATTGAAAATCTATTTTTTATGCAGATAGGAGCTATGAATAAAGTAAACTCTGTCCTTCTTTCTATCCAACTACTAGCTTAGTTACTACTAGTACTGAGTGTATGAATGCATTGTATATAAGAGGACGCTAGTGCTACACACATCTTTGGCTCTGCATTCTCCATCGATCTACCTCACCTAGTTGGTCTTTGAATATCATTTTGGGCTGAAGTGTTTGCATTGAGTGTTGATCTACCTCACCTAGTTGGTCTTTGAATATCATTTTGGTCTTTGAATAATTCTTTGTGCTTTATTGTTCTAGATAAGATTAAATAACATTTTGGTCACTTGGGCTTGATTCAGGGGATAAGCAACTCATCCGGCCACTCTCATCGCTTCTCGACGCCGGCCATGGTGCCTAAGAAGAGGTCGTCTGCAAGAGCTTTTTGTCGTGCTCAAGATCGATGGGAGGAGACTGCCAGCAAATTCTGCAAGGGAGATTTAGAGAAAAGGGCGGACGTAGAGGAGATCTGCAATAGGTTTCCCAGCTTGTAGATGTGCATCGACCATGCTAGGGGCCTCATCACCGTGGCTATGGATGATGAGAAGAAGACGATGTTCCCTGGCGGCCGTGGAATTCCTCCTGTCGTTGTTTTCCTTTGGGCTATGAATGAAGCGGTAAACTCACCAAATCTGCATCAGCGTGCTAGGTGGTACGAGTACCGCTCCCGCCGTCGCGCCCCTTCAGCTCCAGTGGAAGGTCTCGTCGGCGTCGTGGTCGCTGTACCAGGTGTAGTGAAGCAGATGATTGTCCACTCTGACAGCGAGGGAAAGAGCAGTGAAGATGAGGGGGAGGAGGAGGAGGAGGAGCCAGGTGCAGACATGGTGGTGGAGGTGGAGGACGACAGCGAGCAGGAGTAGCTAGTGGTGGAGGTGGAGGACGACAGTGAGGGGGAGGTGGCGCAGCAGCTGCAGCTCCCTGCTGGCGACGACCTGTACGTGGTGGCGCCGGGGATCCTGCAGCTCGGCGACATGAGCATGCAAATCGAGGCGGAGACCTACATCTGCGTCGGCATTCGCCACTCTGACCGCATCAAGAAGATGAAGGAGATGCAGAAATGAAGAAATGCGGTGAGTGTTAGTTAGAAAAGTGTCAGTGTTTATGTTTAGTATACTGAACCTGTTATATACTGTGGTTGTTTAAGCAATGTCAAGTTGCTATGTACTGCAAGTGAAGTTGTTATGCAATGAGATGTTTAATTAAGTAGAAATGTTTTCCTCTCTGTTGCATTCCACAAAATTATAGTAGCATAAGAGAGGACACTTCTCTCTATATGTATAGTAGCTAGCGTCGACCAATCACGGAGATAAGAGAGGACACTTCACTCTATTAGCTAGCTAACACAGTATGAAACCCCTAAATTAACCCTCCAAAACCCCTAACCCCTTCCCCCCCCCTAAAAAATCTCCAGCTCCTGCCAGCTGCTGACGCGTGGAGGCCTATTCGTCCCTGTTGGTATTACCAACTGGCACTAAAGGTCCTCCTGGCTGAGTGCCCCACAGCGGCCACGTGGAGCCCTTTTGTCCCGGTTCGTAAGTGAACAGGGACTAAAGGGTTTGGGATTTAGTCCCGGTTCCTGAACCGGGGCTAAAGGGCCTCTGGAACCGGGTCAAATGAGTCGTTTCCTACTAGTGTAGCCGCACGCCCCAATATATTGAATGGGAGGGCCTGATTTATGGCGGCAATCCAAATTATTTTTGGGACTTAGAGGCTTTTAGGGGTCGGTTAGACATGTGTGTTTTGTTGTTCTTGGGAGACTTAGAGACTTTTTGGGATGGCCTCACATATCAAAACATTGTGGATGCTGCGAACCAATCTGTGGTTGGATGGTTAGACGGATAGTGGTATCCCAGCCCAGCAGAGTTCATGTCCTGATACTCGCATTATTATTCCTGAATTTATTTCAGGATTTCCGGTGATGCGCTTTCAGTCGAAGGAGATGTTTCCATCGACGACGAGGCGCCTACGGTGACTTCGTAAATCTCAAGATGATATGCCAGTTCAGTTTCTCGAAGGTGCTCATAGGGGTAGGGTGTGTGTGTTCTCATAGGGATGAGTGTATGCGCGTATGTATGAGTGTTTGCGTTTGTACTGTGTTTAAAAAAACATTGTGAATGCTCTATGTTGCAATCACGAGAAAGCGAGGCAGTGTCTAATGGCATATTGGGGAAACGCCATGTACGCGATCCAGATCTCCACTCCGTCATCCAAATATATAGTTTGGTCACCCATTCAGCAACCAATGTTGCATAGCACTGAGGACTCAGATGCCACGTGTGCCAGAGATTTGGCAGCCTGCCGCAGCCATGGTACACATCGCCACTGGACCGCGGATGGTCGAAGAGGGAGGAGAAGCTTCCGTGGTCGATAGTGAAGGCAAAAAGGCGTTGCGGGAGCTCCGCACCAAGTGGAGGTGTAAGAGCAAGTCCAGCAGTTCCCCCATCCCCTCCCTCATCGTTCTTTTAGGGGAACAGAGCAAAAAAATTGCTTCCAGCAGTTCCCCAATCCTCTCCCCGTTTTTCTTGCCTCCCCCAAATCGTCCTCTCTCTCCCCTCTATGTAGGGGAACGACGACCTCCCCGATCCCCTCCCCGACTCGCTGGACGAGGCAACGACTACGCCCGGAAAACTCCCTCCCGCCACCACGCCACTGCCGTCGCTGCATCATCAGGTTCGTTTCTTCCTTGATTTTCTCTCAGGTCTGAGCAAAATAGAGAATCTAGGGGAGGGAGATAGGGCGCCGCCGGGCAATGGAGGAGGGTCGCGGCTGCGGTGGCTGGGGGAGGGGCGCGGCTGCCGTCGCTAGACGAGGGGAGGGGCGTGGCTGCCGCCGGGCAGTGGATTCTGCGGGGAGGGGCGCGGCGGCAGTGGATAAGGGGGTGGGGGTTTGCTGGCCTGTATCAAAGGTTGGTTGATGCGTGCGTGCATCAGAGAGCAGCTAGCAGATTTTTTGTAGAAAAAGGAGCAGCTAGTAGATGTGTGTTGCCAGAAATTTTTCTACATCAGAGAGCAGCTAGCTAGTGTAGATGCGGCTACATGGGTGATGTGTTGTCCTCTTTTCCCCTAAAATAGTGATGATGTTGCTGATTGCTGCAAATTTACATGGAAAATAGAGAGCTAGCTTGCTAGAATCTATGCTGCTGCTATTGCTAGTTATTTGAGTTTAATCTCAGTGTACCTTTGTTTTTGTTACAGATTTTGGTAATGGACGATCAGAGTTATTTTGATCTTTTGCAAAATGATGTCGGATTGAATGATTTGCACTGGACCGAAGAACAACATGTCGATCTTGAAGGGCCTGAAGAACAACAAACTGATCTTGAGGGGCATGACGAAGAACAAACTGATCTCGAAGGGCCTGCAGAACCTACCCCTCCTATGACAGCAAGGTCTTCGAAAGCAAAGGCGAAGAAAGTAAGCGCTTCCAAAGCAAGTGCTTCGAAGAGGCAAAAGAATTTCAGCAAGGCTGAAGACTTAACTTTGGTGGATGCGTACCTCGAGATAACTCAAGATCCAATCATAGGAGTAGACCAATCTCGTGATTGTTATTGGAAAAGAATCGATGCTTACTTCCATGCCAATAAATCTGAAGACCATGGTCGCACACAAGGTTTTATTCAGCATCGTTGGGCTATTATTCAAGAACAAGTGAATAGGTTTTGTGCATGTTATAGTCAGGTCCAGAATAGGAACCAAAGTGGGATGACACGTGAAAATAAGGTAACAAATATGCTTTGCATGGTTCCTGTTTTGTTCATATCTTTGTTGTGCTGATGCATATGTATTAATGTAGCTATGTCAAGCGATTGTTCTCTTTGCCAATGGAGACAAGGCAAATAAATCATTTGGATTGATGCATTGCTTTAATAAGTTGGAAGACACCGAGAAGTGGAAATCTCGGCCCCAGAAAAAACAGAAGACATCCTCCTTGGATACTCCTAATTCATCATCTGCTAGTTTGTTTGAGGATGAAGCTACATCTCCCTCTAAAGTTGTCCCCAAGAAAAGGCCACCTGGAATCAAGAGGGCTAAAGATGCAGCATGGCGGGCTCAAAGTTCTTCCAGTACAGTTAATAGTAGTGCCATGGAATCATTTGGGGGTATCTTGGAGACAAGGGAGTCAAAAAGACAAGAGCGATTTGAGCTCATGATTGCAATGGACAAACAGAGAGAAGAAGATAGGTTGGTAGAAGAAAGAAAGAAACTTGCAATACAAGAAAAAAAGATGGAATTAGAAGAAGAAAAGATACGAATCATGAGAATGGCGGAAGAACGCATGATGGGGGCTGAAGAAAGCAAAATAATGAGCATGGACCTTAGTGGCATGGATGAGCAAGAACAAGAATTCTACAAATTAAGGAAGAGCCAGATCATCAACCGACATCGTAACTCGTCGGCTTGAGCTATGTGTTGTAATCTGTACTACTTATTATCTTTGAACCATTTGGATGAAATGTGTCTTGTAATCTGTACTACTTATTATCTTCGAACCATTTGGATGAAATGTGTCTTGTAATCTGTACTAATTATTGTCTTTGAACCATTTGGATGAACTATGTGTAGTAATCTGTACTATATCTCTGAAACATTTGGCTGACTATGTTAGCTAGATAATTGCTTCCATTATTTAGAAAATGATACAGATAGTGCTTACACTCCCATTATAATTGAAAAACAGTACACACTTGCATAATCTAAAATGGTGACATAGACTACATTATTGAAAGCTACATCAGTCCACGGATCTGCCACAGGTGCTCAACTAGATCAACTTGCCGCTGACAGTGAACTTGTTTGTCTCGAATATCACTCTGAGCTTGAAGAAACTGAGTCAATGTAGCCGCCTCTCGGTGAGAAGGTGTCACTAGTTCTCCCATGTTATCGTAGCGGTAGTCTACACGACTTCCACGCTCATCTTCTATTATCATGTTATGCAGGATGATACAAGCTTTCATCACTTCTCCGAGTGTCTCCAGATCCCAATACCTTGCCGGTCCACGTACAATAGCAAAACGAGCTTGCAGAACACCAAAGGCTCGTTCGACATCCTTCTGACATGCTTCTTGAAACCGGGAGAAATTTTTGTTCTTCTCACCTTTGGGATTTGGAATTGTCTTTACAAATGTTGCCCACTGCGGATATATGCCATCTGCAAGGTAATACCCCGTGTTGTAGTTGTGTCCATTGATGGTATAATTCACTTCTGGAGCATGCCCTTCAACTAGGTTTGCAAACACGGGTGAACGGTGGAGGACATTTATATCATTATGAGATCCTGGTAAACCAAAGAAAGAATGCCAAATCCAAAGGTCTTGTGAAGCAACGGCTTCAAGAATGACCGTGGGTACGCGTTTATGGCCAACAAAAAAACCTTTGTGTGCAGTAGGGCAATTTTTCCACTTCCAATGCATGCAGTCGATGCTTCCAAGCATACCCGGAAACCCCCTTTGCTCTCCAATTGCAAGTAATCTAGCAGTATCTTCAGCATTTGGAGATCTCAGGTATCGACCCCCAAAGACCTCGATCACAGCACGCACAAATCTTCTAAGATTTCCTAAAGCGGTGGACTTTGCTAGCCGACAATACTCATCAGTAAGATCAGCTGCTATCCCATAAGCTAGGATTCAAAATACTGAGGTCAATTTTTGATAAGGATGTAAACCAGGAACACCAGCACTATTTCTTCTCAGGGAAAAATAGCTATCATGTGCCTCTATAGCACTTGCTATGCGCAGAAAAAGAGGACGATGCATTCTATACCTGTGAAGAAAAACTTAAATGAGACATGAAGAGCAACTACTATGGTGAAAACGAAATAGATGCACCAATCTCATACCTATTGCGAAACATCCTTGCCTTGAAGGTGGGGTTCTCTGCAAAATAGTCCTTGTGGAGATTCTGAAAGCGTTCCGCAAAATCGCGCTGAAGAGATTGACGTCCCGGTTGTGAACCTCCATGTCGTGGAGCATCCAACCGCGCTTCTTCTTCCTCTGCTACAATTGCAGCCATCATGAGTTCCTCATCTTCGGAGGAGGAATCTTCGCAAAACTGTCGGGCCAAACTTCGACGGTGACTCATTTCGTTGTGGAGAGATGGCAGAGAGATGGCGCAAGAGAAGTAGAAGAGGAGGCACGATCAGGATTGTGATAGATATGAGGGGTGATCATGTATTTATAGGGCTGAAACTAGCCGTTGGAAAACTAGCTGTTGGAAACTAGCCGTTGGTACTTATGAAATATTCTTAAAATATAGAATAAGGGAGATGTTTGAGGGAACTGCTGGAGTTGAGCAATTTTTAGGGGAGAATCTTTTTAGGGGAATCCCCTGTTTTGAGATATAGGGGAGAAATTTTAGGGGAACTGCTGGACTTGCTCTAACGCCTTGATCTCTTGATTGAGAGTGTCCATGAGTAGTCAGGAGGAAAGGGCAGCAAAGGGTTGAGACTTGCTGGGAAGAAGGTGAGAACAAAGAACAAGATGACGAATTCAGATTTCACTTCATTGAATTTTTTTGAGTGGCATTTCACTTCATTGCGTAACCATTCACCATACATCCACTGGTTCTTAAATAGCCACACGCTTAACGCCACACCCTTACGCGACCAATAGACCCAAGACACTTACCACAATTCATTGTCGTGTTGTGCGGGTGTGACGAGAGGCCGATGCGAGTATGAACTCATGGAGGAGCCGGACGAAACAGTTATGGTGCGAGGGGTGTAGGCGCGCGAGCTGGTTGATCGTGGGAGACGACGACGCAATAGGTAGGAATGTGAGGCCATGTCAAATTTTTATTGTTCGGCGTAGCTCCGCTCTCTTGAGTGCGGGGCAGGAGCGATACCGAACATGCCCTCACAATGCCACGCTGGCCGGGAAAGCATCGTGGCGGCCATCCAACAGTTTTTTTTTTCAAACGTACTCCCGGCCACCCCCTGTCCTGAACCACGCCCACAGAGCCACCACACAAACGCCACACACACTCGCATCTCTCGCCGTGCACCGCGTCCACGCAGAACCCCCGTAGCGTCCTCCTCCCCAACTTCTTTCCCGCCACCAGTGCCTTATCCACCAGCGGCGAGGCCCCGAGTTGCTTCAGTCTTCGATCGATCGGTCGTGCTCTGAGAGCACTGCTCCCCGCACGCCCCAATGTCCGCCTCCGATGACCTCGTCCATCGGATCGCCGCCTTCTTCCCGCTCCCGCCGCCCCCGCAGAAGCAGCAGCTCTCCGGCGTCGCCGCGGCCGTCCTCAGCGCGGGCGGCCGCCTCGGCCGCGCCGTGGGCGACGTCTTCCGCCGCCTGCGCATCGACGACGGCCTCGACATCGCGTACGCACGCCGGAAACGTAGGATCGTCCCCGGCAGAGGCGGCGCGCGGAGCAAGCAGGAAGGGATCGCCGTTGGCGGCGATCGTCCGGCCGTAGGTGGCTCCGGGAGGTTCGCGCGGTCGCAGGGGAGCATGGTCCTGTCGGCGGCGTTCGACAGCCGGACGAACGACGTGGAGAGCTCCGTGGCGGCCCGCGGCGACCTGTGGCGCGCCGAGGCATCGCACTCCAGCAGCGGCAGCGGCAGCAGAGGCGGCGGTGACGGCGGCGCGGCGCCGCTGTTCCTGGTGCAGCTCGGCCCCGTGCTCTTCCTCCGCGACACGACGCTGCTCTTCCCGGTGCACCTCTCCAAGCGCCACCTCATCTGGTATGGCTTCGAGCGCAAGGTAAACAACTGACGAACACACTGAATCTAAGATCTTATCTGCACAAAGAAGAAGCTAGGAGCAATATCTGACATGTGTTTGTGTGCAGAACGGAGTGCACTCGGTGTGCCCGGCGTACTGGACAGCTCGCCGGAGATGCTTCTTCATGTCGATGATCTGCCTCAACCCGTTTGCTTGCGTGAGTTCAATGAGCATTCTGAATTTGCTGTCCTGAATCCTGAATTCGTGATGATGAGCAGTTAATTTCGACACTGTCTTTGCCTGAACTTTCTGTTTGAAAACAATTGAGCAGTCATTCATGGACATGCAATTCCCCAACGGGCAGCTCAGATACGTCGCCGGCGACGGGTTCACGGCGCGTGGCTTCCTCCCCATCGGCGGCGGCGGCATCGTCCAGGCCCACGGAAAGTTCCCAGGGGAGAAGAGGCTCAGCTTCTCCTACAAGGTCTGCACCCTACCTACCTGATCTCGATCTCAAAATGTGCATCTGCATTTTCTGCACAAACCACAACCGAAACCCGAGAGATGATCTGAGCCGTTGCTGTGCAGAACGGGAGCGGGGGCAGCGTCACCCCGACCGTCCAGTGGCCGGACCGGTCCCTCTCGCTGGGGCTAACCCAGGTGCTCTCCTGGAGGAGGTGCGGCCTCATGCTGCAGCCAGCGCTGCAGCTCAGGCAAGTCCACTTGCTTGCAAGTTGCAGCCCCTCTCTGTTTCTTGCCACATTATGCTGCAGTTGATCTTGTTTGGAATGGGGATCACATAACTAAGCTGGCCAATGCCATGGTGTCTCTTTGTGATGAACAGCGTGTGCCCCACGTTCGGCGGGAGCCGGTCCGGGGTGTCGACGGAGCTGGTCCATTCAGTTAGCGAGGAGGCCAGCGTCGCCTGCGGCTACTCCCGCACCGCCTCTCCCTCCGCCTACGCCTCCGTGTCGGTCAGTCTTCTCCATTGATCAACCATTTTCTTACCGTTGAGCTACATTGCACACTTTGCATACTTTTGGATGAACACATGGGTGCATTATTGGGTACACATGGTTTACTTCGTGATTCAACCCTTGTAAGTAGATGGTAATCAATTGATCTTGTTGTTCGTGTGTGCAGCTCGGGAGATCAAAGCTGAATGGCGGCGCGACGAGCTCGGGGCTGGTGTTGAGAGTGGACGCACCGCTGCACGGTTTTGGGCGGCCATGGTTCTCCATCCAGATGAACAGTGGGCTCGAGTTCTGAATCTTTGATTGTTGCAAAGGTAAATACTACGAGGCGGCATTGCGTCTCGACACAGGCATGTATAGTCGATGCTAGTTTTGTACATATGGCTTCAGAGAGGACTGGAACAGACTCTTTATATACATGTTACAAACAACTTACAAATCCTATGATTGGCTGAAACTGTGGAAAAGAACCATGAAATTTACACGGTCAGATAGATCTCTTGGCAGGAATTAATGCACCGCTCCTGCCCCTTCGGAGATTTCTGCGGAAAAAGCTCTGTTGCAACAAATTTGTGTGAAGTAATTAAAAGAGGTAGCTAGATAGAAATGTTTTACTAAGTCGGGAAATTTCGGGCGTCAACGTTCAGACTTGAGAGCATCGTCTCCGGCGCATGCCCGAATAGTTTTGAATTTCAGTTTCAGAAATATTTCAGTCATTACCGAAATTACGGAATTTCAGTGAAATTAAGTGATTTCGGTTTTCATTTCGGCCAGAGGACCAAAATTTTCACTCAAATTTGACCGAGATCCAATCAAATATTTTGAAATTCAAAAAGCAACTTAAAAATATTTTGAATTTCTGTGTACTACCAAAATTGGTGAAACATTTTGATCGATAGGTGATTGTTTTAGTATACACTTAAAATAATGAAATATCTGAAATCTTATTGAAACTACATTAAAAGTGAGAACCATCCGGTATGCTATGCAGCTAGTGCTTGCAGAGAATATATATCGCTCATTCTGTATAGGCGTGGCTGGACCACACCATGAGCCTGCATGGGTTGGCCCATGGCGCCGCTTTTCTTTCGAGGTGCCCATTTTTAGCATTTTTCTTTAGCGCGGTAGCACCTGATTTTCTTTCCAGTTGAGAATTTCCGTTTTTGTTTTTTGTCATATTTTTTATTTTGTTTTCGTTTTTTGTGTACTACCAAATTTTTGAAACATTTTGATCGAAAGGTAATTATTTTAGTATATCCCAAAAACATGAAATTTCTGTAATTTCATTCAAATTACACTAAAAGCAAGAACCATTCGGTATGCTACGCAACTAGTGCTTGCAAAGAGTATATATTGCTCATTACAAGCAATAAGGGACGCTTGACCACACCATGAGCCTACATGGGTTGGCTCATGGCACCGGTTCCTTTCGATGTGGCCATTTTTTAGCATTTTTCTTTGGTGCGGTAGCACCTGATTTTCTTTCGAGACGGGAATTTTTGTTTTTGTTTTTGTCTCATTTCTGTGTCTGCGTTAAATTCAAAAAATAACTTAAAATATTTGAATTTTTGTGTACCACCAAAATTTGAAACATTTTGATCGAAAGGTATTATTTTAGTATATAGCCAAAATAATGAAATTTCAAAAATTTCATTGAAATTAAACTAAAAGTGAAAAGCATTCGGTATGCTAAGCAACTAGTGCTTGCAAAGAGTATATATTGCTCATTACAAGCAATAAGGGTTGCTCGACCACACCATGAGCCTACATGGGTTGGCTCATGGCACCAGTTTTCTTTCAATGTGGCCATTCTTAGCATTTTTCTTTGGTGAGGTATTACCTAATTTTATTTCGAGATAAGAATTTCTATTTTTGTTTTTGTCTCATTATCTATGTATGCGCTAAATTCAAAAAATAACTTAAAATAATTTGAATTTCTGTGTGCTACCTAAAATTTGAATTTTTTTGATCAAAAGGTAATTATTTTAGTATATACCAAAAGTAATGAAATTTTAAAAAATTCATTGAAATTACACGAAAAGTGAGAACCATTCGGTATGCTGCGCAACTAGTGCTTGCAAAGAGTATATATTGCTCATTACGAGCAATAAGGGACACTCGACCACACCACGAGCCTACATGGGTTGGCTCATGGCACCGGTTTCCTTTCGATGTGGCCATTTTTTAGCATTTTTCTTTGGTGCGGTAGCACCAGATTTTCTTTCAAGACGGGAATTTTTGTTTTTGTTTTTGTCTCATTTCTGTATGTGCGTTAAATGCAGAAAAATAACTTAAAATATTTGAATTTTTGTGTACCACCAAAATTTGAAACATTTTGATCGAAAGGTAATTATTTTAGTATATAGCCAAAATAATGAAATTTCGAAAATTTCATTGAAATTAAATTAAAAGTGAGAAGCATTCGGTATGCTAAGCAACTAGTGCTTGCAAAGAGTATATATTGCTCATTACGAGCAATAAGGGACGGTCGACCACACCATCAGCCTACATGGGTTGGCTCATGGCACCAGTTTTCTTTCAATGTGGCCATTCTTAGCATTTTTCTTTGGTGCGGTATTACCTAATTTTATTTCGAGATAAGACTATTTTTGTTTTTGTCTCATTATCTGTGTCTGCGTTAAATTCAAAAAATAACTTAAAAATAATTTGAATTTCGGTGTACTACCTAAATTTTGATACATTTTGATCAAAAGGTAATTATTTTAGTATATACCAAAAGTAATGAAATTCAAAAGAAATTCATTGAAATTACACGAAAAGTGAGAACCATTTGGTATGCTGTGCAACTAGTACTTGCAAAGAGTATATATTGCTCATTACGAGCAATAAGGGACGCTCGACCACACCATGAGCCTACTTGGGTTGGGTCATGGCACCAGTTTTTCTTTCAATGTGGCCATTTTTAGCATTTTTCTTTGGTGCGGTAGCACCTAATTTTCTTTCGAGACGGAAATTTCCTTTTTTTTTGTCTCATTTTCTGTGTCTGTGTTAATTTCAGAAAATAAGTTAAAAATAATTTGAATTTCTGTGTACCACCGATATTTTGAAACATTTTGATCGAAAGGTAATTATTTTAGTATACACCAAAAGTAATGAAATTTCAGAAATTTCATTCAAATTACACTAAAAGTGAGAAGCATTCGGTATGCTACGCAACTAGTGCTTGCCAAGAGTATATATTGCTCATTACGAGCAATAAGGGACGCTCGACCATGCCTTGAGCCTACATGGGATGGCTCATGGCACCATTTTCTTTCGATGTGCCCATTTTTTAGAAATTTTTCTTTCGTGCGGTAGCATCTGATTTTCTATCAAGGTGGGAATTTCCGTTTTTGTTTTTGTCTCATTTTCTGTTTCAATATTTTTTCCTTTTTGTTTTTTTCTTTTTTTTCACCGTTCTTTTCTTTTACGTTCTTCCTTTCTATTTATAATTTTATATTATTTTCAGAGATAAAAAATGTTAATAATTTATAAAGTGCACGAATATTTTTCTTAAAATGACAAAATAATTCTAATACATTAAAAATTACGAAAGTACATTAAAAAAGAACAATTTTTGGAATGCATTATTGTTTTAAATGAACATTTTTAATATGTGATTTATAAAATAAACAAACTCCTTTTACTTTTATATGAACATTTTTTAAATATGCATTCTTTCCAAATTACATGAATATTTTTTAAACTGATTATTTATTTTGCTACATTTTTTTAAATAAGCAAATATTTTTTACTTATTTTTTGAAAATATGTACACTTATTTAATAGTTGTAAGAATTAATAAATAAAAAAAACTTTATACTCCTATATTTATTTTTTAATATATCTAAAGATATAAAAGGGAAAAATGAAAACCAAAAAAAGAAGAAAAGGGGACACGGCCAACGTTCGCTAGTTGGGTCTGTCCCATTGGACTATACGCCATTTATTTTTCACTAAGCTTGTGCAGACGGCCGCAGGCCCAGCCCGTACGACTGTCTAGCTCAGTGAAAAGTGCGACTGGCGAACAAACTAATTAAAAGCACCTTTACCGTATGTACAATGGCTGATAAGATAGTTTTATCTTAAGTTTTACATTAATTTAGATATGACAAAAAAATGTCTACAAACGGTGTTCTCTCAGCCTTATTTTCAATAATTACCTATTCTTAAAAACTTGGTGAGACATGTTGTGCTAAGAGATCATCTCTTGTCTTCTCTTAAATAAGAGAAGACAAACCTTTTCTTATAAGTTCTCTCTTTTCCACCTCATCATTTAGTCTACGTGGCGGTCCTAAGATAGAATCATTGTGCATGTCCTTACCAGATTGTAGTTGGATGGTTAGAGGGACAGTGATATTTCTAGCCCATCAGATTTAAGTCCTGGTGCTCGCATTATTTCTGTATTTATTTCAAGATTTTCGGTAATGCACTTTCAGTGGGAGGAGACGTTCCCGTCGACGACGAGACGCCCACTGTGACGTCGTAAATCTCACGATGATATACCGGCTCAGTCTCCGAAGGTGCTCAGGGGTAGGGTGTGCGTGCGTGCGTTCATAAAGGTGAGTGTATGCGTTTATGTATGAGCTTTTGCGTCTGTACTGTGTTTTAAAAAAATGAGGGCAACTTTTTTTTGAATAATTATTAAGGGCAACCAGCGCTCAAAAACAAAACTAATTAAGGGCAACCAGCAGGCAGCAGGTCGGCAACCCTTTTTTTGTTGTTCGATTGGGAAAAAGCAAAGCCCCGGCCTGGTCGGCAACCATGTGTCACCACATTACGGATTGATGCATGCGATCATCGCAGGTAGTGTGGTTGGTCACATCTCCGTCAGCTTTCAATTCGCTCCCGATCATCCGCAAAA
>NC_041393.1:5308471-5331801 GCF_002162155.2 Triticum dicoccoides | reverse complement strand
AACCCTCTCCCGATCTGCGGGGTTGGGGCCGGCCATCGATCAACCATGCAGCGCCGGAAAATGCCATATATATACACGGGACGTGCACTGCGAGGGTGTGCCAAGTTACTTGGCCCAAGTAGACGCAGCTGGCGAAGCTCTAGCTAGTGTATGCATCATGGCCGTCACGGGCAGAGGCATCGCCGGCGTTGCAACCCTTATGGTTTTGCTCAGTTTTTTATGGCGCGCGTCCACTTTCGTTCACGACGGACGTCGGCCACTTTTTTCCCGTGTTCACGTACAGCCCGTTCACGGGTCCGTGTAAGGGTCCGTGTACGCGGCGTGTGCCACGTACGTGGTTTTGCCCATTTTTCCATGGCGCGCGTCCACTTCCGTCCACGATGGCCGTCGGTCAGTTTTTTCCCGTGTCCACGTACAGCCCGTTCACGGGTCCGTGTAAGGGTCCGTGTACGTGGCGTGTGCGTTATACGTGGTTTTGCCCAGTTTTCCATGGTGCGCGTTGTCCTCTCGTGCTGCTGCTGCTGGGTGGCGGAGGTAGAGGGTGGACAGGGTGGGCCATGGCCCACCCTGGGATTTTTTGCATAGTTTTATAGCATAGGAAAAATGGTAAAAAATATTACGAAAAATATATTTTTATGAACAATTCTATTGTTGGCCCACCCTGGTTCATTGTGCTAGATCCGCTACTGGCTGCTGCTGCCGCCTGGTGGCTGCGCTTGCGGCGGCCGGCGGCGGTGGATCGGGGCCACGGACTCCAAGGTACAACGCCATCTTCAACCTGGGCGACTTGACACTAGTAGAAAAAGAATTTTTAGTACCGGTTCGTAAGGACCTTTAGTACCGGTTCTGGAACCGGTACTAAAGAGTGAGAACTAAAGCCCCCCCCCCCCTCTTTAGTCCCGGTTCAACACGAACCGGGACCAAAGGCCCGCCACGTGGCACGAGGCGCGCCGTGGTCTGGGGGACCTTTAGTCCCGGTTGGTAAGGATTTTTTTTTTGAAATAAAGCAAAAACAGCCCGTCTACTGGGCCGGCACGGCCTACATACGACTAGAAACCCAATCTCTAGTTGGGCCAGGATGCAGGCCCGTACAGCCCAGTAGGCCCCACAGGGCAGAAGACTTGCAATAGGCCCACAAAGGCCTGCTTAGAGAGGAGCTCGACACGGTAGCCGCGGCGGGGCTTATAAACCGGTGCGAGCTCCTCTCAACTAGCGAGGTGGGACTAAACATTGTGCACTGCGGGTGGCAGCGCACCACCTTTAGTACCAGTGGGTGACTCCAACCGGTACTAAAGACCCCCCTAGTACCGGTTGGAGCCACCAACCTGTACTAAAGGCCACCACATCTTTAGTACCGGTTCGTGGCACGAACCGATACTAAAGGTTCGCCACGTACCGGTATTAATGAGCGCCGCCCGTCTGGCCGTTGGAACCGGCATTAATGGTCACATTAGTGCCGGTTCAATTGCAAACCGGGATTAATAAATTTCACATTAGACCTTTTTTCTACTAGTGCGACGTCGGACACCGGCGACATCTGCCCCCGAGGCCGGCACGAGCCGGCCAGCGTGCTGGGCATCTTCGCCCGCATCCCCTACGGCATCACCTACTTCGGCAAGCCCAGCTGCCGCTGCTGCGACGGCCGCCTCAACGTCGACTTCCTTGGTAACGACATCGTCACGATCGACGTCACTGCTACGACGTATTGCTGTGGTTAGTCTAACTGCATGCATGTCTGCGCCGCAGCGCAAGCGCTCGGGCTGCCGCTCCTCCCGCCGTCCAAGGCGCGCGGCGAGGACTTCCGGCGAGGCGCCAACATGGCCATGATCGGCGGCACCGCGCGCGACTACAGCGGCACCAGCATGTTCACCGGCTACGGCGTGCACCTCGACGGCTCCATGGACAGCCAGATGGAGGCTCTCCGCCGACTACTGCCTTGCATCTGCGGGACACGGCAGAGTATATACTCCCTCCGTCCGGAAATACTTGTCAGACAAATGGATGTATCTAAATGTATTTTAGTTGTAGATACATCTATTTTTATCCATTTCTCCGACAAGTATTTTGGGACGGAGGGAGTACATATCATATCGATCCATCATACAAATCATTCGATCGATCGGTGCAATAACAATTAAAAACTTAAGTTTAATTTTCTTCATGTGTCTGTATATACTCCCTCCGTTCCGAATTACTTGTCGCACGTATGGATGTATCTAGATGTATTTTAGTTCTAGATACATCCATTTCAGCGACAAGTAATTTGGAACGGAGGGAGTAGGTTGCAAGGAGTATTTGGCCAAGTCCCTGTTTGTGTTTCAGCTGGGGGAGAACGACTACAAAATCCAGCTGGTGAATGGGTCCACGCTACACGAGGCAAGAAAGAGCATACCCAGCATAGTCAACACCATCACATCCGGCGTAGAGGTGACCGTAAACCCAAAACTTACCTGAACATGCACATGTCCTACTAATCATGATACTCACGCACATTACATTCTCACATGTTTCTCAACGTACGCCGAGGGCATCCTTTAAGCGCGGCGCGGCCATGCATACCGATAATTCAAACAAATATATAGTTGGGTAAAATTGGACCGTACTCTAAAAAGGGTATATGAAGCACGAAAAGTAACCCACGAATGGAGAAGTTACAAGTGTATATGTGCCAAGGAACAAACAAAACATCCACTTGGTGCAGCTTGTACCTAACCTACTTATCTTCCAAACTAACATGTCGTGCAGAAATTAATCACTCTCGGCGCAGTTGACATCATGGTGTCGAATGTTGCTCCGATGGGGTGCTACCCGCTATACCTGAACTTCTTCGAGAGCTCCGACAAGGGTGACTACGACGAGTACGGGTGCCTGAGAAACCACAACGCCTTGTTTGATAGGCACAACTCTTTCCTCAAGAACGGGCTCAGAAAGCTTCAAAAGAAGCATCAACACACAAGGATCATGCATGCCGACCTCGCGAGCCAGATCTACCAAATGGTACAGGATCCCAAAAAGTTTGGTAAGTTTCATTCGAGAATTGTGTGTGTGAAAAGAGTGTTTTATTCTTTTATTAAAACGGAAACTGGTTAGGGTATGTACAATGGTGTTAAATTAGTGATGACATGTATGATAATTTTCATGACGTGGACATTATCTTAGTTAAGAGATGATCTCTTACAAAGTAAGATAAGACATTATCTTACAAGATTTCTTCTCTTACTCACATGTTTTCTATTTTATTCTTAATCACTCCACAATCTCAGGATCTCATAATTAACATTAATTTTAAACATAATACTAAGAGATAATCAATTGTATAAGTTGTTTTATTGACTTATCTATATGACATAGAATACATCAGAAAAGACAACCTTGTCAACCACTAGACATGAACTTAGGAACTTCAACCAAAAAAAAAAAGAAGCTCTAACCTTGCAACTCAATTGACCGCCACCAGACCATTTCCACTTTTGTGTAGTTCAGTTAACCTTTTGGCTTTAGTTTAATTTCACATATTTTGTGTAAGTACACCTTTTTAGTGTAATTAAATTGCTCCGAAATCCAAACAAAAAAATAACCGGTTGTTTTCAATGGTTTTCAAATATTAGGCTGAAAGTAAAACCGCGAATCTAAATATGCCACCCAATTTTCAGTTTGATCTATTTCTTTCATGCAGGCTTTGGGATTGGGACCATACTTATGGGATGTTGCGGAAAGGCCAATGCGCCAAATGGATTTGATCTGCTCGCAATGTGTGGGATGGATGGCTCCAGCGTCTGCCATGACCCGGGGAGCCACCTAACCTGGGACGGTATGCACCTTAGCGACGCTGCCAACAAACATATCGCCGAGGGTTGGCTAAGTGGCACGTACTGCCGCCCACCGATTCTGTGGTGAAGCTCCTTGCCAAATTGTGAACATAGATACATGTACATATGGGCGAACTTTTATAGAACTATGCGCACATGTATTATAGAAACTAGATGATACCCCGCACGTTGTTGTGGGAATATTTTGTAATATATTTCATGAGAATTGGTTGTATAAAACATGATATATAGAGTAATAAGATGAGAACTAAAACTGAAAAAAAATGATTTGTGGTGTTTGGTTATTGTATAATATAAATATTATAATAGTATATAAATTCTCATGCATGTTTGCATGTTGAGGTAGCATTTTATTATGAATTGTTGCATGTTGTGGTGGGCCTTTCTCCATGCATGTTGAAAGATGAGGTGGCATACTTGCATGTTGAGAGAAATAGGTTAGTGGGGGCTAGCTATTTAGATATAGAAGATATACTAATATGTGCCCCCAAATTTGAAATAATATTGAAAATATGTTGTATTTTTTGTGGGGTTACATGCATCTTTTATTTTTAAAGTATTAAGAATATTGTTGTATTTCATGAAGTATTAAGAATAGAGTTGTATTTATATGTGCCATAGATGTTGTGCAGATTCTAATCAAAAGGGCACACCATGTTGGATTGATTAAAGGGATAGTGGCTAATCTTATTTAGCTTCTTTTTTTACAATGTTACAATGTGCAGCAGACAATGTTTTTCTCTTGAAGCTTATTTTATGTATGTTTGAACATCTGTGTGGCCTAAAAACTTTTTTTTTCATAAAAGTGAGGTTTTCTATTTTGGTGAGATACAGAACAATATAGATGATTACTTGCATACTTTCACTAGTGGGAAAGGGTTGCCTTTGCAAACTCTAGTACATAGAAAAAGGTTATGCAATAAAGATGGGAAATTCACAGAGAAAAAAAGATGAAGTTTCTGAATTATGGAGGAAGATTTTAGTTATTTTGAAGCACTTTATGGGTAATGCTTGTATATGATATATATATATATAAGTTTGAATTACCAAAAGGAGCTCATTACATAATGGATTTTTGTAGAAAATTGTTGATATGCATGGCAACGTACTGAACTAATGATGGGAGAAAAAACCACCGGTCATATGATCTGATTTGTGTATCATAGATGGCCTATTGGCTTTTGTTTGGAAGGACCACCACGATGATGACTCCGATGACATGGGTGATGACGACGGCAGAGGCCCCGCCGTCCTGGGAGGCCCTAAATATGAGGTTACGGTTCGTAGTATTTCTTTTAGGTTTTTAAATATTTTAATTGAACTTGTTAAATATCGACCGGTTTGAATGTAAATATATCGAACTTGCTTCAATGTGTACAAGTTTGTCGATTATGACTTTGCAGCTTTCGGTTGCGCCTTAAAGATACGCCAAAAACATTATATGGATCACCATGGCTTCAGCTTCCTGCAGTTGACTGTATATGTTCAGAGAGGTAAACTGCACGTAAGTACGTGTTTAGAACTAGCCATGGAATGGTTTTGTTGTTCACGGTCTCTATCGGATGCCCTTAGGCAGTGATGCTCCATGATGGTTTAACTACTACTCGTAGTACAAATGAGCCCCCTGTGTGCTTCACCTAAACTGACACGGTTTACGATGTTTGTCTCTTTGTTAGTAACTTACCAGTTGAAACATGTAAAATGACCTTCAGAGGTAGAGTACCTACCAACCATGGAGAAAAACTGACAAGGGGGTGGACTTGGAGACATAGTAGACTGAAGGTGTGATATGTGTTTCTCACTTGGAGGTGCTAGAATCTAAAAGATGGGAACTGTTTTAGAAGGAGATGCCGAAAGGAGGAGTAAGCACACAACCACAGCACAATTGGCAACCAGCTGGGAAGGAACTTTATTTCCATGTTAATGCATAGGAAAATTAGCCTGCATCAAGCCTCATATGCTAAGCAAAAAACGCTGCAATGTAACACCACTGTCATGTCATCAGACCAAGGCAAACATGAAACACAGGGTACAGAGGTCCGTGACTGCCAACCGAAGATCAATACTTCAGTACTGTACTACTGTAAGTAGTATACTAACTTGGACACATAGCTAATCATGAAACAAGAGTCGACAGGGCGGATATCCAAACACTGAAAACAAACCTCAACGGTGTCTTGCATGCACAGACCACAGGAACAGGACATAGATAACTTCCAAGGCAATTTGCGTCGCACGCACCTGTTGCGGCTTCATTACTTTGCCCAAGGAAATTTCATAAGGGAAAAAAGCTCGCCAAGAGAAAATTCAGACCCTCTCTTGTAACGTCCTTCAAGATCAGAATAGCCAGTGACCAGCATTAAGGAGATTTCACCTGCCCGTTTCACATTCGCCATTTTGGAATGCACCTCCTCCGCCGCCAAAGTGGAGCCAGCGGACAATAGGATCACCACCTGCTTGAGCATCAACGCACTCTCGACGAAGTATTTGAGGAAGGCGAGCTCACTTCGACCCCCTTGGAAATCATGGAAAATCAGCCGCTTGATGCGCGAACGGATGCATTCTATGGCACCAGAGTCGTGCCAGAACTTTTGGTTGAGCTTGCCAGTGGATTGATCAGGCTGTCCAGACTGAAAAAAATCACATCAGTTAAATGCACATGAAGTTCTTCATCAGCTATATTGATAGAAATTAGCAATACAGTACGGGATGATAATGGGCAGATGCACACGAAAGCTGAAAGAGGGCCTCACCTTGATGTACAGCGTCTCGACATTAGGAAAGCATCCGAGGACACTGGGAATCATCTTGGCATCATTGCGCACTCCGAAACGCACCTCCAAAGCCAGGACTGTCACACTTGTCACCATGGTTCTTGGGCTCACCCTTGTACCAGCCTGCAAATGCAATTCACATTGCAACCAAATTATTAAGAGAGGAAAACCCCACAAATGGAGAGTTTACAGTCTCCGAACAAATGGAAATATCAACGAGGCACCTTGATGATTGTGTTGCCGACCTCCAGGACGTGATTCCGCGTGTCCAACTGCAGGTATGCCAACAATTGCAGCTTGGGGGCATGGCCAATCTTGACCTTGGTGCAGCCGGCCTCAGGGGTCAAACCTTCCAAATTGATGAGGCGCTCAAGGAGCGGGGCGTTCACCACGAAGATCTCCTCCAAGAAGGACCCGATGATCGGCACGCACCGGAGGCTTTGGCTGACAAGGCGCAGCCGGAGCGTGAACAGGTTCCCTTCGAGGCAGAGCGTCTCTAGCACCGGGCTCCTGTCGAGCATGAAGTCCAGATCCCGGCTCTCCACGGCGACGCTGTAGAGCCCGAGCTCGCGGAGGTTGGGGAAAGAGACGCCCGGCGGGAGGCCGGCGGTGCTGGGGAACCTCCAGAAGCAGAGGTGGAGGCGGGTGAGGGTGGCCGTGCGCAGGAACGTGGCGGGGAGGACGACGTCGAGCGGGCGCCGGCTGTTGACGAGGACGAGCTCCTGCACGGCCTTGGCGGCGAGGAACTGGAGCCAGGGCGCGAGCAGGTGGCGGGACTCCTCCGTGCAGCTGCCGGTGAGGTGGACGCAGCGGAAGGGCCCCGGGTGCGCCTCGAGGACGCGGGACAGGGGGGCGGGGGCGGCCGGGGAGGGGGAGAGATCCGCGTCGGCGAGGACGAGCGGGGCGGACCGCCAGACCCCGCGCCAGCGGCGGGAGAGCGCGGCGGTGCGCGCGGCGTCCTTGACGGGGAGAAGGGAGACGATGCCGCGGAGGAGCGCGTCGGGGAGGCGGCTGACGCGGTCGACGGCGTCGCCGGAGGGGAGGGCGGAGAGGCGGGCGGCGGCGGAGACGGGCGGGTCCGGGAGGGTGTGGTGGGTGCAGAAGAGCAGGCGGGCCAAGATCTCGTCCGCCTCGTCTGGGTCGCGCCCGGGGTGCAGGAGCTCGGCCAGCAGCGCGGCCCCTAGGGTGCCCTGGGCTGTCGCCGGCGGCGGCATCCCCTCGGCGGCGACGAGGGTTTCGAGCGGCGCGCGCGGTGGAATGGAATGGAGCGGGGACGGCGGAACGGAACACAAGGGGAATTGTAACTGGCCCCCTCTCATCTGCCGCCCTCCAATGCAGATCCAACGCTTCACATTGGCCCAAGGGAAAACAAGCCACAACAGCTACAGAAAAGCACAAGCATAGAAACACAGCGACATGCCACTTGAACAAATCTGTAGCAGCGACATGGCACAGAAACAACGGCTACAGAAATGCGCAACAAATTTGTAGCAGCGTTGTCTCCGACGTCATGGTAGAGCAGGGAGGGTTTCTCGTCCAGGAGTACGCACAGACGGTTGTCTACGCAAGTAACAGCGGGAAGATGGTGCATCTTTTTCTGGGATTGTGATTGGAGGCTGACATTTCTGGTTTCCTCCTCCGGCGTCATAGTTGTGCCGGATGTCAGTTCTGGAGTTCGATGACGTGTCCGGGGACATGTTGCCCCGCTCTGATTCTTTCAACGGCAATGATTTTGCTTCGAGCAAACTACTTCGAAGGTCCGTAAAGCTGTTGATCAGCAATGGAACCGCGTCGAGCTCGAGTGAAGATGTGATTTGTCTCCTTTTCATTAGTGGAGAGGGACATGCGCTGGTTTTTTGCATACGATTATCCTATCTTTTCAGTCCTGTAATATTGATATTTATGTGGCTTGTAACTGAACCTTTATTTATTAATGAGACACGTATTATCATGCAAAAAAAATGCACAAACTGGACAAATTTGTAGCATAGACACTGAAAATGTGTGGTATTAAAAATAATTTTTGATGCTTCAAATTCTACAACTGAAAAATTGAACAACTACGAAACAAATTTGTAGCAAGTGGTACAACTGAACAAACAAATTTGTAGCAAGTGGTACAACTGAACAATTTTGCACGGAGTAGCACTTACACTGGATATGTTAGGCAAATCTGCTTGTACACTTAGCTACTCCCTCGTCCGGAAATACTTGTCGGGAAATGGATCAAAATAGATGTATCTAAAACTGAAATATGCCTAGATACATCCATTTGTCCGACAAGTATTTTCGGACGGAGGGAGTACAATTTCATCCAAATAATGAACTGGATGCACACATGAGCAATGAACTAAACATTCAGATCTTGTAGCAGCAAGCAGTACTATCCTCGCAAAAAAAAAAGAAGCAGTACTAGATTAGGCCAGTCTGCTTTTAGCAGCAAGCAGTACTGAACATTCAATCTAATAACCTTCTGGACACTACAGTTAGTTCTTGTTTCAGCTCTAAAACGCTTTGGCTCACGATCGGTTTGCCCTTTCCTTCTAATGCCATCGTTGGAACAAACAAATCTGCATGAAGTCGCCTTTCGATCAAATTTGCTTAAGTTGGTGCATCTTTTCCTCGCATCAAAACCTATGTGACCTCCATTTTCTACCCAAAACACACAAGCCTCATCTGAATCTCTGAATCTCATACCAACTTGAGGTATCCTTTTTGCTTTAGTTCACTGTTGTCCCTCGGATATTGTTTAAAGGGCAGATGAGAGGGGGTCAGTTACATCGAGGCAAGTCACTGGATCTCAGTCCACACCCTTCTTTGCTTCTGCTTGTCACCTTTAATTTTGTGTGTTTATTGTACACATCCTAACGTAGAGATAGTGTGCCTGCCACCTGCATGCATACGAGTTAAAGAGGGAAGCATGTGGCCTCTGATGTAGATCTGTGCAAGCAACAGCATTGATGCCATTGCAATTTTTTCTGTGATACTGGATCCCAATTAATCTTGCATATGTACCCATGCCGATTTTAATTGTCAAGATATGGCAGGCTCGACCTCTATACATGTTGAAAAAACACCCACGCCTTGAACGTATCCTAATGTCTGGAAGTTGGATAGGCTGGCCCTTATGTAAGGACTATATAACCCCTAATTTTCATGAAATACAAGATGCTCATTGAATGATAAGAAATCATATGGGTTGCGGAAGAGAATCACAACCATGCTTCACTAAATTTCTCGATAGATCACCCAAAGTTGTACGAACATACCGATTAGGGGCAACGAGGTTGGCAATGATCTTGTGTGCCCACATTATAGACGGATGGTCATGGATGGATCAATTATCACAGGCTTTGTGGTTGGCAGACACAGGGATAAATCAAATGCACATCTTTCTACCAGGTTCGATCCAATTGCTGCAGGGCCCATGGAGCCATGGCACCCGCAAGTGCTATATATACAGGTAAGACACGGCAAAGATATAGTACCTTGGCCATCATGAGCATAGGCATCGCCCTAGTTGCGGCGACCGCTCTCTTCTCACTAGTAGAAAAAGGGTCAAACGTGAAGCACATTAGTGCCGGTTTGTATTAGAGCCGGCACAAATGTATACATTAGTGCCGGTTCAAACGGCTAGCCGGGCCGCTCTCATTAGTACCGGTTCGTGCTTGGCTAACCTTTAGCACCCGTTCGTGGCACGAACCGGTACTAATGAGGATGGTGGCAGGATGCTGTCAGTCTGGGCCCCCTGTAGCACCTTTAGTACCGGTTCGTGCCACGAACCGGTACTATAGGTCCTCCTGCATATAAACCCTTCGTCCAGCTCGCTCTGTTCTTCCCCCTTTCCCCTCTCCTCTCCTCTCTGTTCTTCCTCTTCTCCCCTCGAGCTCATCACACATTTTGCCCAAAATTTGTCAAGATTTGAAGGCCCCCATCCATTCAAGTGATCACAAAGGTTAGCAACTTTGTCCTTTCATCTCTCATTGCTAGATTAGCTCTTGCAATGCTTTATATAGTTATTAATTTGTGAGTTTAGTAATTTGGGAGAAAATATATATATATGTGCTAGTATTTGATTTATATGCAATTTGAGGTCAAAATAACACTTAGTTTGCATATGTAGGTGTGGTTTACTTAGTGCCTTCTAAATCTCCGTCGTAACCACCGTCGATCGCCCGCACCGTCCCGTCGCCGGCACCACCTTGTGGTGAGCCTCTTGTTCATGAAATTTTATATAAAAAATTGATGTTTGTGTGATTTGGATATATAGTTACTCGTATAATAATTATCTTACCCGTACGTTGTTTGTTATACATAGTGCCATGGTTTTGATATCCGTCCCCGTTGGCCCTCGTCCTTGTTATGATTCGGATGTGGTATATTCTCTTTTAAAACTATTTGTTGCATTTCGTGTTTATGACAAATTATGCCCATCAAGTTGACATAGATATTTTTATCTAGGAGGTATGTGAACCAGAAATTCCACCGACCCTATTGTCGAGAGGTTAAATTTAGTTGAAAGAGAAAACGAGTACTTGAAAGAAAAATTGAAAAGAATTGAGGGGGAGAAGATGGAATTGGAGTTGCATGTTGCCGATGTCGTCGATGATCACAAGATCAAGATGGAGAAAATGCGCTTGAAGATTAGAAAGGTTAGAAAATATGCCATCGATAGTGAGGCTTGGTATCATTATGCTGTTGGATCAATTGTTACCTTAGTTGCGATCTTGATCGCATTTGTTGTTGCATTTAAATGCTTTAGCTAGAGAGTTATTTGTTTGTTGCATTTAAGTGTTGTATGAACTTTATGTATGAACTTGTATTAATTTGGTCTATTCGGTGTTGTGTAATGAAGATGAACCGGCAATGGATGTACGATGACCGATGCTCTCCCCAGTTCATTGAGGGCGTGCATACTTTTCTGCTTGCGGCTGAGGCAAACAAGCGGGCGGATGATTTTATGCCTTGTCCATGTGCTGGCTGTAAGAATGGTCGCAATTACTCTACGTCAAGAACCATTCACGTCCACCTGTTTGAGTCCGGTTTCATGCCCCACTATAATGTTTGGACCAAGCACGGAGAAAGAGGGGTTATGATGGAAGACAATGAAGAAGAACAGGACGACGACAGCTATCCTGGCCATGGGTTCCCTGAATACGATGATACAACAATGGGGGAAGAAGCTGAGCCGGTAATGCGGGAAGAATCTGAAGAAGAGGCATCAGATGAGCCCGTTGATGATCTAGGTCGGGCCATTGCCGATGCAAAGAGAAACTGCGCAAGTGATTTGGAGAAGAAGAAGTTGCAGCGCATGTTAGAGGATCACAAAAAATTGTTGTACCCGAATTGCGTAGGTGACAAGAAAAAGCTGGGCACCACACTGGAATTGCTGCAATAGAAGGCAGAGAATGGTGTATCTGACAAGGGATTTGGAAAGTTGCTGGTAATGATAAAGGATATGCTTCCAAAGGACAACGAATTGCCCGAGAGTACGTACGAAGCAAAGAAGGCTGTCTGCCCTCTAGGGTTAGAGGTGCAGAAGATACATGCATGCCCTAATGATTGCATCCTCTACCGCGGTGAGTACGAGGATTTGAACGCTTGCCTGGTATGTGGTGCATTGCGCTATAAGATCAGCCGCGATGAGCATGGTGATGTCGAGGGCGAGCGCCCCAGGAAGAAGATTCCTGCCAAGGTGATGTGATATTATCCTATAATACCATGGTTGAAATGTTTGTTCCAAAACAAAGAGCATGCCAAGGCGATGCGATGGCACAGAGAAGACCGTAAGAAAGACGGAAAGTTGAGAGTACCCGCTGACGGGTCGCAGTGGAGAAAAATCGAAAGAAAGTACGGGAAGGAGTTTGCAGATGACGCAAGGAGCGTATGGTTTGGTCTAAGCGCAGATGGCATTAATCCTTTTAGGGAGCAGAGCAGCAACCATAGCACCTAGCTTGTGACTCTATGTTTGTATAACCTTCCTCCTTGGTTGTGCATGAAGCGGAAGTTCATTATGATGCCAGTGCTCATCCAAGGCCCTAAGCAACCCGGCAACGACATTGATGTGTACCTAAGGCCATTAGTTGAAGAACTCTTACAACTGTGGAATGGAACAGGTGTACGTGCGTGGGATGAGCACATGGGGGAAGAATTTGACCTAAAGGCGTTGCTGTTCGTGACCATCAATGATTGGCCAGCTCTCAGTAACCTATCAGGACAGACAAACAAGGGATACCGCGGATGCATGCACTGTTTGGATGATACCGACGGTATATATTTGAATAGTTGTAAGAAGAATGTGTACCTGGGACATCGTCGATTTCTTCCGAGCAGGCATCCCGTAAGAAAGAAAGGCAAGCATTTCAAAGGTGAGGCGGATCACCGGATGAAGCCTTGCCACCGTACTGGTGCTGATGTACATGATATGGTCAAGGATTTAAAGGTGATATTTTGAAAGGGTCCTGGCGGACAACCTATTCCGAAGGACGCTAACGGACGCGCACCCATGTGGAAGAAGAAATCTATATTTTGGGACCTGCCATATTGGAAAGACCTAGAGGTCCGCTCCGCAATCGATGTGATGCACGTGATGAAGAATCTTTGCGTGACCCTGCTTGGCTTCTTGGGCGTGTATGGGAAGACAAAATATACACCTGAGGCACGGGAGGACCAGCAATGTATGCACGGAGAAGACGACATACATCAGGGTCATGCAAGCTACGCTCTTATCAAAGAAGAGAAGGAAATCTTCTTTGAATGTCTGCTCAGTATTAAGGTACCGTCTGGCTTCTCGTGGAATATAAAGGGAATAATAAATATGGCAGAGAAAAAGTTCCTGAACCTAAAGTCTCATGACTGCCATGTGATTATGACACAATTGCTTCCGGTTGCATTGAAGGGGCTTCTACCGGAAAACGTTCGATTAGCCATTGTGAAGCTATGTGCATTTCTCAATGCAATCTCTCAGAAGGTAATCGATCCAGAAATCATACCAAGGTTACAGAATGATTTGGTGCAATGTCTTGTCAGTTTCGAGTTGGTGTTCCCACCATCCTTCTTCAACATCATGACGCACGTCCTAGTTCACCTATGCGAAGAGATTAACATTTTGGGTCCTGTATTTCTACACAATATGTTCCCCTTTGAGAGGTTCATGGGAGTCTTAAAGAAATATGTTCATAACCGTGCTAGGCCAGAAGGAAGCATCTCGAAGGGCCATCAAAATGAGGAGGTCATTGAGTTTTGTATTGACTTTATTCCTGACCTTAAGCCAATTGGTGTTCCTGAATCGTGACATAAGGGCAGACTGGATGGAAAAGGCACGCTAGGAGGGGAACAAATAATATGTATGGACGGACATTCTCTCACTGAAGCACACTACACAGTTCTACAGAATTTCGCCTTGGTGGCTCCGTATATGGATGAACACAAGAATTTGCTACGCTCCAAACACCCGGAGCGGTCTGATGACTGGATTGCACGTGAACAAACCAGGAGTTTCGCCAGCTGGTTGCAGACATGTACCATGCATCACACCTCTATTGAAGATGACCTATACTTGCTGTCCCAGTTACCATCTTCGAATATAATGACTTTCAAAGGGTACGAGATAAATGGTAATACATTTTACACGATCGCCCAAGATAAGAAGAGCACCAACCAAAACAGTGGTGTCCGCTTTGATGCAGAAACCAAGACGGGAAAGGAAACATATTATGGTTATATACAGGACATATGGGAACTTGACTATCGACGTGGTTTAAAGGTCCCTTTGTTTCGGTGCAAATGGGTCAATATGACACGAGGCGGGGTAACGGAAGACCCGTAGTACGGAATGACAACAGTGGATCTCAACAATCTTGCGTATGCAGACGAACCATTCGTCCTAGCCAATGATGTGGCACAGGTTTTCTATGTGAAGGACATGTCTACCAAGCCAAGAAAAAGAAAAGATAAGGAAGCGAATGCATCGTACGATGAGCCAAAGCGGCACATAGTTCTTTCTGGAAAGAGAAACATCGTGGGAGTGAATGACAAGATAGACAAGTCAGAAGATTATGAAAAGTTTGATGAAATTGCTCCATTCACAATGAATATTGACCCGAGCATCCCGTTAAATGGTGAAGATTTTCCATGGTTACGGCGCAAAGGGACACACGCGAAGAAAAAGTTTCACACCCAAAGATCTGGGATGTGATCGGCTTCACTATCATCACTTTCTTCTGTGTTTCACACCCAGAGGGGAATCTCTGTAATAGTTAGGGTAGTTATGTGTTTTGGCATTTGAAACGTGAAGAAATTTTATGTGCAAACAAATTCTTTCATGCCTTTACTGATTTTTAAAGTTAAGTTATTCACAAACTAGTGATTCACACTAATTTCAAATAATTCAAAATTTAAACTATTCAAATTTGAAAACTACGGGCACTAACAGAAAGTTTGTACCTAAAGAGGTTGTGTGAGCCTCCGGTCAGGCTATGGCTCCACCATCACCATTTAATGCCGGTTCGTACCACGAACCGGTACTAATGAGGTTGTGTCAGGTAAGGCTGGGGCCCCACGAGCACCTTTAGTACCGGTTCATGGATGAACCAGACGTAAGCTATTTTTTAGTCCCACCTCGCGAAGTGAGAGGGACTAGGAGCGGTTTATAAGCCCTGAGTGCAGAGACGATGAAAAACTATAGCTGAAAAGAAAAAACTATAGCTGAAAAGAAAAAATAGCAGAAAAGAAGAAAAACTATAGCTGAAAAGAAAAAACTATATAAAAAATATTCACACTAATTTCAAATAATTCAAAATTTAAACTATTCAAATTTGAAAACTACGGGCACTAATAGGAAGTTTGTAATCTTTTGTACCTAAAGCAAAAATATTCACAAAGAAACTCTAAATACACAAAAAAACACAAAAAAATAAAGCAAAAAAAGCAAAAAAAAATAAGAAAAAAAAGCCCACCTACTGGGCCAAAGCGGCCTGCATACGACTAGCGACACAACCTTTTGTTGGGCCAGGATGCAGGCCCGCAAAGGCCCAGTAGGCCCACTGGGCGAAGAGGACAGGTAGGCCTGGTTAGGAGAGGAGCTCGAGAGTGCTACCGCACTGGGGCTTATAAACCAGTGCGGTAGCCCCTCGACTAGCAAGGTGGGACTAAACTTGCCGCACCTCACCTGCGCCAGCGCACCCCCTTTAGTACCGGGTCGTGGCACAAACCGGTATTAAAGGGGGGCCTTTAGTACCGGTTTGTGCCACCACCCGGTAATAAAGGGGGTCGCTTCCCGCCGCTTGGCCTGGCCAAAACAGGCCTTTAGTACCGGTTGGTGGCTCCAACCGGTACTAAAGGTGCCTTCTATATATACAAGACTTACGAAAATTTCAGTTTCCCTCTGTTTGTTCCTCTGTTCCGTCGTCTCCGTCGCCGTCGCCGCCGCCCTCGATCGTCTCCGTCGCCTCCCCCATCCTCGTCGCCGCCCTCGTCTCCGTCGCCGCCCCGGGCCCGTCCCCGTCGCGCCGTCCCCGTCCCCGTCGCGCCGTCCCCGCCGTCGCCGCCCCGGCCGTCGCCTCGCCGTCGCCTCGCCATCGCCTCACCGTCGCCGTCGCCCGCTGTGAGCCCTCCGGCCCCGAGCCCGTACACACACACACACAAGCATGTTTAATTAGTTTAGATAATTAGTCTTTAATTAGTTTAGATTATTTAGATTATTATTTTGTATGTTTAATTAGTTTAGATAATTAGTGTTTAATTAGTACACACACACACGTATTTTGTATGTTTAATTAGTTTAGATTATTTAGATTATTATTTTTTCACTATTATATATGTATGAATGCATGTTAGATGGATATAATTAGTGTTTAATTAGTATGGAAATTTTTTATATAATGTTGTTTTTCAGTTTTTTAATGGATGTATAGAAGTTGTGTTTTCTGTTTTTAGTGTTAGATGCTTAATTAGTATGAAATAGTATATAGATTTTTGACATATGCAATGATAGCATAATTAGTGTTATATAGAAATGTTAGAAATTTTAGTTATCAAAATTCAATCATTAAAAAAAGTTACTTTTTGCGGGCATATAGCTAGTATTTGTTCTCGACGATGCCCGACCCGCATCCTCGCTGTCGATCCGTCCACGACGACGTCCAGCCGACCCATGTCCGGGACTGGGCTCCGCCGGGCTGGCACTGGGAGGTGCTGCCTGGAGGGGCGCGCCACTTGATGAGGAACCCGGCCCCGGGTCCCGTCGTCGACCCTGATCTTGTTTGGTGGCGTTCGCGTGGGCCAGTTTCGGTGCGGAGGGACCCGGCCCCGCCGGAGGTGGTACGTCGACGTGTCAGGGAGGAGGACGAGCACGTCCATCGCTACATGGTTGCGTTAGAGGGCGGCAGGTTCTCCAATACCTGGCAGTATCTTCAGGGATCTCACTTCAGCTATGATCCTGTGAGGGTTCCTTCTCTTTGGGTGTCCACCGCCCGCGCCGCAGGAACCGCGAGTGTCCTAGATTCTTCTGTAGTATTCGATCTTTAATTAGCTACCTAGCCAGTGATGTACTATTCAATATTATATATTATTCAAGACGATGTATTCAAGATTATATCTATTATTCTAGACGATGTATTCGAGATTATATTTATTATTCGAGACGATGTAATTTGAATACTAAATTGTTTTATATTTCTTTTGGATTAGTTAAATAAAAGCTATGGCAGACAATACCGACAGAGAGGGAGAACAGACCATGTTCGATATGATACGCGGGCCAGATGATGATCAGAATAAAGAAGATTATGACGGCTCCGAATTTCTAAACAACACCGGAGAGGGTGATATGATATTAGATCGCGACGACCGAATTGATGAAGTCATGAACTACGGTTATGACGATGACGAAGAACATGTTGATCCTGAAACAACAAAGACCGGCAAGGTATATATATTTATATAAGCAGGTATCTGGTGATCATCACATGTTTTAAACGACTTGCAGATATATTAACGAATCGATCTTTGTTCTTTCAGCCATCCGGATCAAGCAAATCTTCAGCCAAAAGGACGAAACGAGGCCCGAACAAAAAGTTGAAGGAGGGCGTAAAGTACAATATCGAGGCAGTCAAACCTAATGGCGAACCATTAGCGCCTAAGAAGATTGCGGACAAGTTCGTTCGTCAGTGCGGAGTTCTTGTGAAGGACCAACTCCCGATCTCCCTTCAAGAATGGAGAGAGCCAGCAAAAGACAAAAGACAAAAAGACAAAGAGGACGCTGCTCCACGTCCAGATGTTACTTTTGTCGACAAGAATCAAAAAGATCTGCTTTGGGATACTCTCATGGAACATTTCACCCTACCAGATCATTTCACAGAAGCAGATGTGCAGAAAGTCAAGGACGTTGCTCTTAGGAAGATGGCGGTTGCATTCAAGAACCACAAGAATTGTGAATGGGACAAGTATGTCAAGGGAGGAAGGAAGACTCCAGTATTCGAGGGAACACTAGAGAACCAACGTGCTCATTGGGACGATTTCGTGAAATTCAAGGATTCGGAATTAGCTAAGGAACGGTCGAGAATAAACAAGAAGAATGCTGAAAAAAATGATAAGTTCCATAAGTTGGGGCCATGTGGCTATGCGGTGGCAATGCCTAAGTGGGATAAGTCTGAGAAAGAGATGGAGGATGCAGGTGTCACTCCGGTTACTAAGAGCTGGCCCCCAGGTGCAGGACTTGGTTCTATGCGCATGGGGGGGAGTTGGACCCGAAGACAGGAAATGTTTCAACGAAGGCAAGTCTGAAGGGAGTCGACGATGCGATACTTGTTGCAATAGAAGAGGCACGATCGGGGGTGTTACAGCCCAACAGAGAGAACGACGAGCTTACGCGTGCCCCGGGAAATCCTGAACACCCGGGAAGAACACGAGGCATGGGCGCTATTCCATGGTATGAGGGGTTTTCAGACTGGAACAACAACTACAGAACCCGTGCGAGAAAGAAGATTGCGGAGGAGAAGAAGAGGAAGATGGAGGAGGAGCAGAGGAAGCGGGACTATGAACGCCTTCAAGGCCTAGAAGCAAGTCAACGGAATTGGCAGTCAAATTCCAGCGACATCAGGAGCAGATCGACTCACTTACCCAGCAAAGGGGGTCTCAGCAGCTGCAGCAGCTAGCGGATGATCCAGCATTGGATAGCACCGGCCCATCCATGCCGAGAAGCAGCGTGGGTTCGGCCGCCCAGGACGACGCAATACTGGGTAGATACCCCGTGGATGACATCACGGAGAACACTAACTGTGAGCTACACGTCAAAATGAAGAACATATCCATGAAGGTGGCGGACGCCGTTGCTTTTACAAATCCCCCCGAGGCAACCTTCCATTGCAACCCGATTCCAGCGGGCTATGCTCGTGTCTTGGTTGATGAGGTGGTGGACCCACCATATTCGGAGCTACAGCTTGACATTCCTGGAGGTGACGGCGAACGCTTTCTCGGAGAGGCCAAACATCGTATCATCCTATGGAAAAAGGATCGCATCATCTTTCGAAGGCCACCGACACCGCGTCAGCCGACTCCTCGTCGAAGTCCGCCACCGAGTCAGCAGTCTCCCGCTCCTGCAAGTCCACCAAGTCCGGCAGAGTGTCAGGCCACTCCTCCTCCAAGTCCGGCAAAGTGTCAGGCCACTCCTCCTCCTCCAAGTCCGCCACAGCGTCAGACGTCCACTCCTCTTCCAAGTACGGCACAACCTCAGGCCACTCCTCCTCGTCCAACTCAGCCCCGTCAGCCGTCTCCGCCGCCTCAGCAATCGAAGAAGAGACACCCCGCAGCTATGGTGTGTAGCGGTACGAGTCGAGGTAGTACAGGAAGTACAGGCTGAGGCAAGCGATATAAATATGGTCCAAGCCTCACGCCTCTTCCGCAGAGGGCTTATGACAGGTCCGAGGAGGAAATCCCAGCCATATCGAAGGCCGAGGTGGAAGCCCATTTTGCACCGAAACCGCAACCGCCGCCAAGGGAGAAAGTGCCTGAGGAAACGATTAACCACTTCATTCGTATGGCTCAACCACCAGCTCCCAAGCCTGTTGACACAGACTATGAGCGCCACATCAGGAAGTTAAATCGAGCACGTCTACAAAAGGAGGCGAGCACGTCTACATCGGGATCGAGCAAACAAGAAGCAGCTGACAAAAAATGCGGGAAAACCATTCCCCAGCTGGGAGAACAGGCGGCGCAATCGATCCCCTCGCTTGTTGTGCCAACAACACGTGACAGTACGCGCGCCCAATATTATTGTGGGCAAACAGTGCACGTTCCCGAGGTGGGCAATGTGGTAATAACGGAGGAGCATATAATGCAGGCTGAAGTTCTCAACATCATTGTTTGACAACTCCTCGAGATCGAGCCCATGCCTGTGCTTAGAGAGGATGAAATAAAACGGAAATATGTCCGGGGCCAACCTTTGGTCGCGCCTGACAAGGTTAAGAACCTCCCAATGAGAATGTATGAATTGCATCAATGGTACATGAACATTACCAACATTTCAGATCGATTTCCCTCATGGTGAATGTCAAGGAGGAGCATTACTTCCATGAGAAAGCTCTGTCCGTTGAGTATTCTGAACTTTTTCAGTTATACAATCAAGACGCACTCGATAAATCTATCGTCAGTTGCTATTGTCTGTAAGTGATTTCTTTCTGTAATTTAAGTCTCAAGCTAGCTGTAGTGATCCTTTTGATCAATCATTACCTGTAATTATCCTCACTATATTCTTTTCTATGGTATTATGCAGGATGAAGATGTATGAAATGAGAAAAGGTGGACGCTTTGGCATTGGGTTCATTGACCCAAACACCGTTAATGAATACACATGGCTAATGAATCCACGCCAGCAAAAGGACGTAGAGGACAACATGCTAGAGTTCTTGAAGCGCCTCAAATACAATGAAGATATACTACTTCCTTACAACTTCTAGTGAGTCATACTGTCTTGTACTACAAATTCTCTGTTTTTGCCTACTAGCTAGCTACATGTTTTTGCTTATATATGCCCGCTGAATTAAGACATGCAAACGTGTGTGCATGCAGATTTCACTGGGTCTTGTGTATCATTAAAGTTGACGACGGAACAGTTGAAATACTGGACTCACTACTCAAAGCAAAAACTGACTATAACATCTTGTTTGGGATAGTCAACAGGTAATTTAATTCAATCATTATTAACTATATATCTCGGCCTATTTAGTTTGTCATTTCATGATATGAACTATTTAATAACCCCTTTATTCATTTTCTTTGTCGGCGGGGCAGGGCTTGGGCAAGGTTCATCAAGGTCACGGAAGGCGAATGGAAACCAAAGCTTAAATGGTTTCGATCCAAGGTAAGTAATTAAGTAGTACTAGCTAGCTAGCTAGCTGCCATCTCTTTAATTATCATGCTTGATTAATTATTATCTGATCAAATTCCATTCTCGTAAAGGCCCTGAAGCAGGCGCAGGGGACTGATCTGTGTGCATTCTGCGTTTGTGAGAACATTCGCATGATGGTGTCTGAAAGGAGCAGATCTCAAAGACAGGAATGGGTACGCTTGTCAGAACACTATTCATAATTTTTACACCATTATCGATATCTAGTCACAGAAACTAATACACATGCATATTGATCTCCTTCTTAACAGTTCAAAGAGGTGCGGGAGAAGCTCCTCGAAACGGAGCGCGTAGAAGCACTTCAAGAGGAAATAACAGGATTTTTGCTCGACCAGGTCATAAATCCGAAGGGAGAATACTATTACCCGCTACCGCCCCCATGAAAACCACTTCCAATTGTCATCGTGCTCCGAAGGCACCAATTAGGCTAATGCCACTGGCTCCGAAGGCAACATGCATATGTAGGAGAAATTGTATATAACTATACATGTGTGTATGTGTGAATTAATTAATATGGTGGTTTGTGAGACATTGATGATATATATATATATATATGCATGATTGGTTCTACTAGAAATTCTATATATATATATATATATATATATATATATATATATATATATATATATATATATATATATATATATGAAAATGGGTTCGTACTCCTAAGAGTACATACTCTTAGCCACTAGCCACGTGTTAATCTCTCCGTCCCCACGCATGCTCTTGGATTTTGGTCATGCAGCTGTCAATAATTTAATACTCCAAAAAACTACGCGTGCAGATTGAAAAGTTGTTACCGTGTTAATAGGGATAACTCATACTAATGCTTTATTTTTGTTGTTGGACTGGTAGTGCTACGTAGGCTCATATTCTGTTCCGACTTTATCTGGTAGATACTCATCTCATCAACCAGCATGCGATGGCGACGGCGGCGCCGACGATGACATGTGGCAGCCAGCATCTGATCCCGTGCTTTCGCCTGACGCTCAAGGTCGGCATACCCTCTGCGTCAGCCGGGAAGGAGCAGATGCTTCTCATGTCCGGCTACAATGACCACCAACTCCATGGGCGACAAGCTTCGCCCAAGATCTCCTGGTACGTACACTTATACATGCCTGAATTAATTGTGCTCTTTAGGTCCTATTAATTTATATGCATGCATGCAGGTTGCCCATCCTACATGATACTAAGACCACGGTAAATCATCAAAGCATTTTCAGCCCATGATGTAAATCGATCAGATTTTTAAGGCCGGTCTCCAGCAGCCACTTGCTTTTTCTCCGTGCATTGTGATTGGACTCCTATGAAACAACGCTAGAGCATCGATCGGTGTGATGGCTCACTTCATATAGTGGTACGATGTGCAGCTCCGGGGGTGCTCGATGGCGGCGGCTTGCGTGTTGGGATGGTATGATGCTCGCGACGCGGTTGCTGCACGATGCAAGACTCTGACGCATCTCTTCTTTGCGGCATGCATACTCAAGATATATATACTTATGTGTGTTCTGATCTAACAAACTTTGATATACATATCAATTGCAGTCTTGTTTGTTAGCTCCACGGATGAATACACGTCTCTGCGGATGAATATACTACTTGTCTTCTGATGCATATACACTCATTCAAAAGAAAGATTGTAGACTCTTTTTCTTTTTATCAAAATATTGTATACGCTGCACTCAAAATATTCAATGTATACTCCGTCGTAAAAAATCAGTGTGCACTCCTTAAACTATTTTAGTATATACTCATTACCATGCCGAGCAGTATATACTCATTCGAAAAAGTTCAGTACATGCTCCTTCACAAAACAGTGTATACTCCATAAAAATTGTATTGATGTATAAATATGCTTCAACCTCATATGTACGTAACCTACTTTTTCAGTAGGTATAACCGGATACACTTTAATGTTTTGTTGGAAAGTAGTATATACTCATAAAGTAGTATATACGTTTCTCCAATGAAGTATAGTCTCACTTGAAACAAGTAGTATATATACCTTTCTAGCATAAAACAAATAGTATATATCAGCAAAATGGAAAAATTCTCTCAGAAAATGTAGTATATGCTTCTTTGTGGAAAAAGCATATACTCTCACAACATAGATCTACACAACAGTATATATACTACAGGAGTATAGGTATGTCCCCATGCAAAAAAATAGAGTATAGGTATGCCCACACATAATAAAAATAGTGAATGCACACGTGCAAATAAAAAATACGTGTACATGTTCGGCAAGCAAGAGAGACGTGCCCCGGATCACTAATTTTTAGGAGATTGTTAATGCATGTAAGTATGGATAACTAACAAAAA
>NC_041393.1:5298415-5308177 GCF_002162155.2 Triticum dicoccoides | reverse complement strand
ATATATATATATATATATATATATATATATATATATATATATATATATATATATATATATATATATATATATATAAAAATTATATTATTATATAGTTACTATGTGATTAGATTTTGATTAGGTTAATTTGGGATTAGGTGGAAGTGGTAGACAGGTATTCTTTTTATCTTGAATAGTATTTACTATTTACTAGGTAGGGCACTATTCACAATAGTGCTCCACTATTGAATACACTATTTGGAATAGTATTCCACTATTCACAATAATATTTAATTCAATATGATTACCTTCACGTTCTAACTTGATTATATATTTAATGCATGATCTATTTAGAGGCTGGCGAGGCCAACAATTCGTCCGGCGATGTGCGCAAAGGTGTAAAATCCTACTCAGTACTCACCATATTTTTCATTATGTTGCATCAGATGTAGCTAGCTACGTTCACTTAGCAGTTTTAATTGCAAATTTATGGGGTAAATTCCTATCGTCTTCCCAGGCAGTTCCACCCGAAGGAAACACTTCTCTACGGCCACAAGGTTCTCATTCAAACGCCACTCTGGCTACACAGAGAACTACACACGCAGAGGTTTCTCCTATAGGATCCCTAGCATAAGAACTCGTCCCATAAATTCATAAATAAAAGCACTAAGTGAAACCAAGAAACTACATCATTTCAACAACATAATTTACATATGGTTTTCCCTTTCGGGAGGCCCCGAAGGGATTACACACAACTAGGAAATTACCTTCAAACTCTTGCGAACTAAGCGCCTTCTTGGCTATTCTACTAGTAGTGGTGGTGGCTAGACTACGAAGGAAGTGGTGCTCTGGTGGAGATTCTCGATGCTTTGAGTGCTCCGTGATCTCCCGTCTCTTGTGTTCTCTTCTTGAGCCCAGCGTCTCCTTTTATAGCCGCGAGGGGTGGCTGCAAGGTGGCCTTCGGGAGCCTTCCTTCACTTATTTTACCCATGGTAGCATGCACATGTGTCCTACTAGGGTATACGCGTGTCCTTCTAATAATATAGAAAAGTGCGAGAGAGTGCCGACAAGTTTCAATCTTCAGGAATCTTTGCTTTCTTCACGTGGCATTGTCTCTCGGTAAATAATTGGCTAGTCTTTGTGTACCAGTCTTCGCTCTTCGGCCATACAGATCTTCATGCGATTAGCCTTGAGAGCTTCTTCAGCCTTCAAGAATCCTCGTGTCAGTGTATGCGTACATACATGCCAAGGCTCCTTACATTTTCAATATTGCTTAATATTATTATTTATTTATTTTACAAATATATATATATATATATCATTTTATTTATTTTTATTATTATTATTAATATATATATTTTTTACAGGGGGTCTTCCCTGCCCATATGATTGATAATACCTTATCAATATTTAAAGAACCTTATGGGAATTTCTATCAATATTCGGGTCGGGTATATGTCCTCCGCGCCCGAATAATTGATAGCAATATCAATATATGCAGTTTGGGCTTTATTCAGGTCGCTGCCCATGCCCTGCTATGTCCATATGATCATCATCATTTAACAGATTGAAATCATATTTTTCATCACATTCTTTCTTTATTTCTTCAAATTTTTCATCCATTTCTTGCCTTAATTCTTTTAATATTTCCTCCTTTAATTCTTTCTTTATTATCTTTGAAAATTCTTCAAACCTTTTATCCATTTCTTGATCTATGTATTCACTGTCTAAAGGGTCAAGCCCCTTTAGAAGGCATTCTTGATATGTCTTATATTTTGGGGATTCTTCTTTCTTTATATTGTTTGAGCTTGATGCCTCCCCCTTTGTGGGAGTTGGTGAAGCAGGTATGCCTCTTTTCATTTGGATATAGTTTTTAGCCTTTGGGTCAATATAATAATCTGGTCCTAATACCTTCCTTGCCCAAAGTAAGGCCTCATCTATACTGTAATATCTTTTGAATGTTAAATCTTGTCCATTTCTTTTTGCATCTAATTTTTCAATCATAATATTCTCCCATTCCAAATATATGCCAGGTTTGTTTCCATCAAATATAAGATATAGAGTTTCTCCTTTTGGTATTTCAACCTTTGCTGGCTTTGGCACATTTTTGTTTAATTCATTAAAATATTCAGCCAAACTGTTGAGAATTGATAAAAAATATCCTTGTTCCTCTTTTTTGCGAGTATATTGGAACCAAAAGTTATCCAATATGCATCTTTGAGCTTCATCGAGCTTAATATGGGATTTTGGCTTAAAATTGAATGTATTTGGCTGAAACATTTTCAGCCTATTTTCTTCTCCAAAGAAGAGATATTCATCCTTGGTGGCGAATAATCCTTTCCTCATTCCTGCAAATTTGATGCACGAGAAAATATGTCAGGTAAGGTATTATCCTTCCCCTTAATATGCTCAAAAATAACTTTATAACCATTCCCAGCTATGGTGTCTTCAAATAAGACCCATCTTCTGGTTGAGCTTTTCTTACTATTAATTTTATTGTAATATCGGCATATGGCTTCACAGTCTGTTCGTACTGTAAATTCTTTAAATCCTAGATATAACCTAAATGCATTTATTGCATTTACAACTGCAAGAATTTCTCTATCAATATTATTTACCGTCTTTAATTTGTAACTTCCTGAAGCATATCTGCATATTTTTTCGTCTGCCTTTGGAGAGTATTTATTGGGCTTTTGTTTTAGTATCGCACCCCATCCTACCTTAGATGCATCTGTCTCAATTATAAAATAATTGTCTTCTAGAGGCAATTCTAGGGGTTTTAAATTCCTGACCTTTTCCTTGATGGCCTTTACTAATTTTATATCTTCAGAATTGAAGTATCTTTGACCATTTTTTCTTAATTTAGCATATAAAGGTCCTGCTAGCTTTGCTAAGTTATCTATATAGTTTCGCGCATAGTTTACAATTCCTAAGAACTGTTGTAAAACCTTTTTATCACTCATATTATTAGGAAACTCTAATATTTTCTTTGCAATATGTTCTTGTAGATATATTTTTCCTTCTCCTATTTCATGACCAAGGAAATTTATTTTCTCTTTGCAAATCTCCATCTTCTTTTTAGATAGTATGAGCCCATTTTGTTCTACCTTTCGAAAGAACACTTCAAGATGGGCTATATGCTCTTTGTATGATTTTGAGAATACTAACAAATCATCTACGTATACTAATATAAATGCTTGATTCTCATTAAATATATTTTGCATCTTTCTTTGAAATAGTGCAGGTGCATTCTTTAGGCCTAATGGCATTACTAGCCATTCATAATGGCCTTGTGGACAAGTAAATGATGTCCATGGAATAGATTCTTCAGCCATTTTTACTTGCCAAAATCCTGCCTTTAAATCGAATTTGGAGAAATATTTACTTCCTTGTATTCTGTTAATCCATTCCTGCTTATTAGGTATGTTGTATGCATCGTCAACTGTATTATCATTAAGCCTTTTAAAGTTAATTACCATTCTAGATTTACCTCTAACTTCTTCAGCATGATTTCTAACTATAAAAGCAGCAGATCGATGAGGGCTTCTGCTTTCTCTTATAGCTTTTAACTTTAATAACTCTTCAATATGCATTTTGAACTCTTCGATATCTTTAGGAGTTGCTTCTATTGGTCCTGACTTAATTATATAATCTGGATTTATGATATTTATTTTGCAAACTATAGAGTTCTTATCCCAATGTTTCATTAGTATTTCTCCAATAATTTGTATACTTTCTAGTCTTTGCACAATCTTATCTATATCCTTTTTGGATTTTATATCTCTATACCAATTTGGAGAGAATGATTGCAACCCAATGCATTCAGTACATGTATTTTCTATATGATATTCTTCTATGGTCTCACTAAGTTCTTCGTCTTTACAGAATTCAAGGGGATCTGGACTTGTGCTATATTCATCATCTAAATTAGATATTTCTACATTTTGCAAGGACTTTCTTTGTTTTCGCACTTCAGATATGTATGGAACATTATCTTGATAAGGAATAAATGTTACCCCCTCTTCATGTATGATTGTGGTTTGTAAAGATTGTTGTAAAAATCTTAACCCTATTATCATGTCATCATTTATTACTGACAAATCTCTTATTGTAATTTCATCTATTATATATTTTGTGCCATTTATGTAAGCTTCAATATTATATGCTAGCTGGTTATGGATCTTCTTTATTCCTGACATATCGGTAGATACTTCAGCTTTATTATCATCTATAGTTTCAACTATTTCGGGACATCTCATAAAATATTTATCATGGATGATATTTTTAGTGCAACCAGTATCTAATAGTGCCAGTACTTTATATGAAATATTTGGCTTCAGAACAATCTTAACTGGGATCCTTATTCCTAACACTTCTTTGAATGGTAATCGAACAATATATTTGTTTCCAAAACTAGTAATTGCATCTTTCAATTGTATTAATTTGTCTCCTTTTTTATCCCTTACTGTTACCATTTGCTCTTTCATTTCTGTGTTTTTTGGAACATTATCATTTTCCTCTTTACTATTTTCTAACTCATCTTTAAGTTTTTCTAGCTCTGCTTCTAGCTTATTTATTCTATTTTCTAAATTTCTAACCCTACTGGATAATATTCGCTCTTCTGGTTCCAATTCTATCTCTTGTCTCCACTTTTGATTATTGGCTCTTAGACATGAGGCACATGCTTGTTTTAAACACAAGCTACATGTAAACCTATTATCTTGGCTTGGATAATATATACAGAAAGCACATTATGTTATAATCACCTTTTCCTCTAATCCAATCATGTTCACAATCTACTTGGTTCATCATTTCAATTTTTAAACCGGCTAAATCATCTATTAGGTCTATTTCATCTTCACTTGATTCATATTCTGGAGCCTCATTTTCTACTTCATCTGTTTCTATAATTGAATATATTGACTCATCGTCTTTTATTTCATCATCACATACTAATATATTTTCATTAACGCTATCTATAATTAACACCCTCTCTTGTTCTTCATATTTGCTAGAGTATATTTTCTGGTCTTTATTAGGGCAAGTTCTACTTAGATGATCTGGTGAGTTACATATGAAACACCTGCATGTTTTATCATAGGTTTTCTTAGGATTATATCTTCTTACATTTCTTTTATGCAAGAATGGGGCTCTATTGTCTGATCTTCTTAAGAAATATCTTTTCTTTGTTCTAAAATTTCTATTATCTCTCCTTTGTGGTTTATAATATTTGTTTTTCCTATGCCTTTCTTCTCCATATGTAAGTGGTATTTGGACTATGTTATTGCAAAAATTATAATCTGATTTCTTCATAGATCTTTGGGCTTGAATACTAGTACACACCTTTCTTAATTGTTTGAAAACAAATGTTATAGCTTGAGATATGTTTACCACGTTTCCCGCCGTTTCCTTTTTATATTCTTCAAATATTATTGACCCTAGGGGATCAGGCAACTTATTAAAATATCTTTCTACTACGCCTACATTAAAACCTTGTTTAGCAGTAGTAGCATTATACAAATAATGCTGGGAAAACTCTTTAATACCTTTCCAGCTAGTTAATGTTAATTTTTCTATTTCTCTTAACCTTTCATTTTGCAATGAGGTATGTCCTAATTCAGGATCTTCTGCTATGATCATATTTGAGATAACATTCGCAAAGTTATTAGGGTTACTTCCTGCCCTTTTTAATTCTTCATATTGACTAGGGTATGATTCTACCCATTGTTCCCAAAGAACTTTTACAGATTCTCCTAAAAATGTTTCAAGATATGTTAACATATCTTCTACCTTAGTGCCTATGCTATACTGATTTTGTATATATTTTTGTACTATTAAACCTTTCCATATGTTGATTATATTCGGCCAATCTATTGGGTCATGAGCTGCTAGGTTTAATATAGCACCATCATTTTTATAATTTTGGAATTGCACTGGTTTTTCAAAATCTCTTCTTTTAGTGCCCATGTATCTATATTGTCCTGGGATATATGTAGGCTGGTAATCATCTTTTTCTGGAGGCCATTGTCCAGCTGTCCTGGTAGGTCTCTCTCTTTCTCCTTCTCTTTTTACAGATGATTCACCATATCCCCTTCTTCTTTTACCACTACTTTCTACTTCCATGGCTTCCATTGCATTGTCTAAATTATGTAGTCCCACATCATCTAGTGAGTTATAGAAATCACTATTTTGTTCTGAATCATCATATCTTTCATCTTCTAACCACATTTCTTTTATTAATTCCTCCTCTTCCTCATAACTTTCTAATAATAACTTATTATTGATATCCCATTGCTCTTCTTCACTACAATTTCTTCTTTTTGAATAATATTCTTATCTTTATTATTATTATTAACAACAGAATTTTTATTAATGATCGCATTTGCTTTTCTTTCTGCGGATGCTAAAATTTTATCTTCCATGCTTGAACTACTAGTGACAGACATTTTATCGCTTTTTAGTTTCTTTAACCTTGCAATTTCTCGAATGATAAATAGCTCTCTTTCTCTAATTTTCGGCCAATCCTTTGTCATAGAATGACTATATTCCCATTCAATATGCTTTAGCTTATTTTCCCAATGAATTATTTCATCATCTAAATTAGCCTTTTCCATACATTCAGATATACCTTTATTCTTATCATCATTAATTTCCGATTCTGACATAAATGATTCAGAGTCTTCTATTGATGCAGCTTTATAGTTCATAAATCGAATACTGCTACTTCCTTCACAATTTTGATAGCTTATGTAGTTTTCAGGTTGCTTTAATTCTTTTTTCTCTATTAATTCTCCTATCTTCCATTCTTCTCCTGCTCTTTCTTCAGAGCCAATTTTAAGAGGATTCATAAATTTAATACCTTTTGATTGCATACTATCAATTACGTCATTCACATTCACTCTATATCTGGAGCTACTTCTATTAGTGAGTCTTCCTATAAATTCTATACTTACTAGCAAATTTGTTCCTTTAAAATCTTCATAACCTTTAGTTTGGAAACCAAAACTCATTTTTTCAATAAATTCTTTTACGGGCATCATTAGGTCTGGAGCTATATAGGTTATTAATCTATTTTCATTCATGTCTCCTTCCAAAAATCCTAATGCTGCTTTATCTACAGATTCCCATCTTCTGTCTAATAAAGTTATCAAAACCTTCGCACCTAATTTCTTCCTTGTCATACCTTTGACTCCTATGATATACATGCCTTGATGAATATATTTGTAACCACAATATTTTAATTCATTTTCAATATTTTTGCTTACAATTCTTAAATCTACTGGATGTGTTAACACGCTTAATTCTACTTCTCGAGATATTCTGTATAGACCACTCTTACTTTCAAACATACCCATGTGATATACTTGTTGTGGCTTTATTTTTCTTAGGGTATCTTTCTGATATCTTTCTAGATCTCTTTGTATATCTATAACTTCTTCAATACTATCAATATCATCAGCTTTGCATGATAATCTATGCTTCATGGCTAAAGGTCTTGAATCTTGCCTTACTAATTGGAGAGTTTTGTCTCGTCTAAGGAAGCCTTTAGATACGTCCATTTTTCTGAATTAATATTTCTAGTAGAGGCAACTATTCCAGATGATGATAACACAATTTCTTTGTTGTTTTGAATACTTTTTAGCTTATCTAATACTTGAATTAATAGTTGGATGATTGTGTTATTTTGTCTTATTATTACTTTGGAATCTTCTTTTGGAGAGTCGTGATCTGAAAACCCGACAGGAGGTGACAGGTATTTAGCTACTTCGTTTAATGCTTGAGTATATTCGGTCATATAATTATGAGATAATCAAGGTTTTAACCTCTTGCACCAACTTTTTTATTTCAAGTATATCTTGTCTTGAATCAGTGCGTGTGAGTGACTCTTTGCCTTTACTTAAGTAACGGCCTATTGATAACACTTCTTCTTTAATATAATCGTTATTCTTGGAAACTGTATTCTGTCTTGCTTTTGCTTCCTCTAGCTTATGTAAAGCTAGATCGATTTTATTATTCAAACCTGAATACTTATCAGCAAGCTTTTGGTATTCTTTGAATAAACTTTCAAATTTTTGGTCTAAATTATCTTGTCTTTTTCCCCAAGATATGTAAAAGTTATATATCAAATCGACAACCGTATTTAACTGGCTATGAGATGAATGCCAGATATGCTCTTCAGAAGGATTTACTCTACACCTTATATTTAGATTTTCCTTAGTATTAATTACTTTACCTGCGCTAACTTCTAAGTTTAAATATTTTAACCTTTCAATGATTAAACGCTGGACCTGATACCAACAATATATGGAAAAAAAATTATATTATTATATAGTTACTATGTGATTAGATTTTGATTAGGTTAATTTGGGATTAGGTGGAAGTGGTAGACAGGTATTCTTTTTATCTTAAATAGTATTTACTATTCACTAGGTAGGGCACTATTCACAATAGTGCTCCACTATTGAATACACTATTTGGAATAGTATTCCACTATTCACAATAATATTTAATTCAATATGATTACCTTCACGTTCTAACTTGATTATATATTTAATGCATGATCTATTTAGAGGCTGGCGAGGCCAACAATTCGTCCGGCGATGTGCGCAAAGGTGTAAAATCCTACTCAGTACTCACCATATTTTTCATTATGTTGCATCAGATGTAGCTAGTTATGTTCACTTAGCAGTTTTAATTACAAATTTATGGGGTAAATTCCTATCGTCTTCCCAGGCAGTTCCACCCGAAGGAAACACTTCTCTACGGCCACAAGGTTCTCATTCAAACGCCACTCTGGCTACACAGAGAACTACACACGCAGAGGCTTCTCCTATAGGATCCCTAGCATAAGAACTCGTCCCATAAATTCATAAATAAAAGCACTAAATGAAACCAAGAAACTACATCATTTCAACAACATAATTTACATATGGTTTTCCCTTTCGGGAGGCCCCGAAGGGATTACACACAACTAGGAAATTACCTTCAAACTCTTGGCGAACTAAGCGCCTTCTTGGCTATTCTACTAGTAGTGGTGGTAGCTAGACTACGAAGGAAGTGGTGCTCTGGTGGAGAGTCTCGATGCTTTGAGTGCTCCGTGCTCTCCCGTCTCTTGTGTTCTCTTCTTGAGCCCAGCGTCTCCTTTTATAGCCGCGAGGGGTGGCTGCAAGGTGGCCTTCGGGAGCCTTCCTTCACTTATTTTACCCACGGTAGCATGCACACGTGTCCTACTAGGGTATACGCGTGTCCTTCTAATAATATAGAAAAGTGCGAGAGAGTGCCGACAAGTTTCAATCTTCAGGAATCTTTGCTTTCTTCACATGGCATTGTCTCTCGGTGAATAATTGGCTAGTCTTTGTGTACCAGTCTTCGCTCTTCGGCCATACAGATCTTCATGCGATTAGCCTTGAGAGCTTTTTCAGCCTTCAAGAATCCTCGTGTCAGTGTATGCGTACATACATGCCAAGGCTGCTTACATTTTCAATATTGCTTAATATTATTATTTATTTATTTTACAAATATATGTATATATATATATTATTTTATTTATTTATTATTATTATTATTAATATATTTTTTACAGGGGGTCTTCCCTGCCCATATGATTGATAATACCTTATCAATATTTAAAGGACCTTATGGGAATTTCTATCAATATTCGGGTAAAACCCCCCAAACCTTATAGTACCGGTTGGTCTTACCAACCGGTACTAAAGGGCTCCAGGCCCCCGGAGCTGGCTCATGCCACGTGGTTGCCCTTTAGCACCGGTTCGTGCTGAACCG
>NC_041393.1:5249583-5298145 GCF_002162155.2 Triticum dicoccoides | reverse complement strand
TAGTGACCACACTTTAGTGTCGGTTATGGAAACGGCACTAAAGGGCCTTACGAACCGGTGCTATTGCCCGGTTCTGCACTAGTGTCTCATGCTGCTGCCTGATGGTTGCACTTCCAGCTAGCACCGCTGCGGCCAGATCAGGTGGCAGCAATGGACCGCTGTACAACGCCATCTTCAACTTCGACAATTCGGGGTCCGACGCCGGTAACTTATGTGTTGATGGCCGGCCGGGGCCTGCCGGCCTGTTGGGCATTTTCACCCGTCTCCCCTACGGTGTCACCTATTTCGGGAAGCCCACTTGCCGGTGCAGCGATGGCCGGGTTAACGTCGACTTCCTGGGTAAAAATGCAGTGTCAAAACATTTCTGATCTGACTGGCTTCAAAAACCTGGAGTTGCCCATTTTATGTGGGCATTCCGTGAACTTCTTGTGAAAATGTCATCACACTGACATAGTTTAAGTGAGTGCAGCGCAAGCATTCGGGCTGTCTTTCCCCCTGCCATCCAAGGCACGCCGCAAGGAGTTCCAGCGAGGGGCCAACATGGCCATCATCGGCGGCACCGTACTTGACTACAGCAACGCCAGCCTCAAGTTCACTGCCTATGACGGCTCCATGAACACCCAGATGGACAATTTCCAGCAATTGTTGCCTTCAATCTGTGGAACACAGCAGAGTAATTAAGCACTGAGCTCGTTCTAATATATTCAATCATTTGATCGACTGATTTACGCACGCGAGAATATTTTCTTTGGTGCCATAACTAAAGTTTACTAACTCAAATATGTGCCTGTATATGGGTTGCAAGATGTATTTGGCCAAGACCCTGTTCGTGCTCCAGTTGGGGGAGAATGACTACAGCATCCAGCTGGTAAATGGATCCACGGTAGACGAGGCCAGTAAGAACATACCCAGAATAGTGAACACCATCATATCTGGTGTGGAGGTAACTGCGAAGCTTTATAGTTCTCCCTCTGTTTGCAAAGGTTTGTCGTTTTTTACCTGAACATGCATACCAACAAAACAATTAGTTGGGTTAAGTTGGACCAAAGTACCCTACAACAGTAACAATATCTCAAGCGAGCGGTAGAAAAAAAAATGATATCTCAAGCATGACTATTTTGGAAACATGCCTCACAGATGGAGAAGTGGCAAATACATGAACAAATAAAGTGGCCAAGCCATGCAGTTTGTACCCTAACATATGCTCTAAACATGCAGAAATTAATGGCACTCGGCGCAGTTGACATTGTGGTGTCAAACATTGCTCCAATGGGTTGCTTTCCATTTTACCTGAGCATGTTCGAGAGCACCAACAAAAGTGACTATGACAAGTACGGGTGCCTGAGAAACCACAACGCGCTGTTCAAAAGGCACAACTCTTTCCTCCAGAGCAGCCTCTCAAAGCTTCAAAAGAAGCATCCACGCACACGGATCATGTATGCCGACCTCGCAAGCCACATCTACCAAATAGTGCAAGATCCCAGAAAATTTGGTGAGTCTCGGCAACCATGTTAGCAATGCCTTGCGAAATGAGCAACCGGTGATTCTTTCTTTCAAAAGAACAATTATTGGTAGGGAATTCACTCAGGAATAATTGAGCAACCGGCCAAATTTAACGATTCAAACATCACTAGGCTCAAGAATAGCAACAAAATTTCAACGTTCAATGTTAATAAAACATTTATGTGCCAGTATAAAAATAAATACCACTTGAATTTGGGCCAGGTTTTAAAGGAAATCAAGCCAGTTTTTCTCGAGTTTCAGTTAAATTCAAATGTAATTTCAGTAGTTTGAGCAAATTGTCGGTGTTCTTTTTTTTGCTCTTCCTGTTGTTGCTACAATTCAAACTGAGAAAATGAAATTGCGAACCCTGAATGTCACCTAAATATGGTTAGACTGATTTCGTTGTGCAGGCTTTGAGACCGCCCTCATGAGCTGTTGCGGAAAGGCCGGCGCACCGCATAGATTTGATCCGTTCACCTTGTGCGGGATGGATGGCTCGAGCGTTTGCCATGACCCAGGGAGCCACCTCCTCTGGGATGGTATGCACCTGAGCGACACCGCTAACAGAAGGATCGGCGAGGGCCGGCTCAGCGGCCCGTACTGCCACCCACCAATTCTGCAGTGAAGGTCCTAGCCAAATGGGTGCATATACACGCACAAACGGACTTCTGGGGACTGCATGCATGTGTTGTGTGTACTTCCTTTGTGGGAATATCCTATGTACCGAAATTACAAAACAATATTGAAACATGCTCTTTTCTGGTGCTGATTAATGTGGTTGATGCAAGCTACAAACACGCATGCGAGTGGACGCGGGGCATCAGATTCCCAAGTGTGTCCCAACACCACAAATTTGGTCCATGTGTTCGGCTGACTCGCTTGGTTTTGTCGGTTGTGAAAGAGTGAGCGGGTCAGAGTAAAAGAGACTAGTGCGCACATACTTGACTTACATGGTGTTATGTGCAAATACCCCGATGTAAATCAACATTCTCACCGTCAAGAAGGAATACTTGGATAATAGTTGTATCCAACTATTCATCATGTGATTCTATTATCTGAGTAGGAGAATCTTCACAACTATAATCTGCAGCCACCTGCAGCCACCAGATAAGCTTTGACATGTCAGGCTGAGTGGTTGCATTCCCGTCACAGCTTTGAACCGGCCATTTTGGTAACTAGTTACACCATGCCTCAAACATGGTGGTTTCACACAAAAGAGAAATAGTGATAGTCACAAGGTTTCCAGAAGTGGTGGCTTTTTGTAATTTACTCATGTAATAATTATTATATGGGTCTAGAATATAGGAGTCTATAACGTCCTGAGAAAAGACACTTGGATGAAGCTCCTTGTAGCATCATATAATTACTACTCCCTCCGTTTCAAATTACACATCGTGGTTTTAGTTCAAATTTAAACTAAAACCACGACGAGTAATTTAGAACGGAGGGAGTATGTAATAGGGTTAGTTGGCTTCTTCAGAAGCTAACTAGGTGCTAAATCTGCTTCTTTGTAGAGAATATAAATCAAGTCGCTAGAGGTGACAAAAATACTACTTGATGTGAAGTTGTAAATCATTAGTAATTACTACTTCTGAAATAAATGGTATTTAAACACATACATACATACCTGATAGGTAAAGATGCAAGCAAGTTGTGAAGCCCACATACAAGTATATCAAAAGCCAATTCTATGTTAATCTAAAAACATACACTAGGTTGACTTTTACTACACTTACATGTGGGTTTATGCAGGCTCCCGCTTGCATCCCTAACTGATAGGTTCAAACTGCATGCATACTTGAACCGGCAGTTACTATCCCTTTTTCTTCGTGCTCCTCATTGTTAGAGTTATAATATAAGTCATGTTCCCCTTTGTATTTATCCCGTTGTATAAGGGGTTTCCTGCATATGTTCCACACCTGTACATGTATATATATCGGCCTATGGCCTCATGGGAATACAAGTTGCTTATTCCTAACATGGTATTAGAGCTAGGTCAATTTTTTTGCACGCTGCAACTCGTGCGTTTGATCCTCTCTACATCCCGATCGATCTCCAACTAGGGCCGCTCGAAGCCTCCCGCTCGATCTCGCCCCGATCGATCTCCAGCTCCCGCCCGCTTCGATCTGGTCCCGCAGGTCCCGCTGGCTTCAATCCCTTCCTGTCTTCGATCGATTCCTCCCGATCGAGCTCCAGCCGGCCCTGCAGCGCTCTCGTCCCGCAGCCAACTCCAATCGGACTCCCGAAGGCCTACTCCAGCCGGATCGGTTCCTCCTGATCGAGCTCCTCCAGCCGGATCGGTTCCTGCAGTGCTGCTCCAGCCGGTCCTGCAGCGCTCTCTTCCCGCAGCCAACTCCAGCCGGCCCCGGACTCCCGAAGGCCTACTCCAGCCGGATGGGTTCCTCCTGATCGAGCAGCGCTCTCGTTTCGCAGGCCCTTCTCCAGCCGATCGACTTGCTGGTTGCCGGACGCAGGGGCCCAACTCCTGATCTGTTACCGCCGTGCGCGCCAAAAAAAATGTCTACTGGATCGGGCTATGTTGCTGTTCCTCGTTGCCCGGTGATTTTTGATGGCTCTAACTACACCGAGTTTGTTGGCTTCATGCGCATTCATATGCGTGGCATCCGCCTATGGGGTGTTCTTTCTGGCGAGGTCTGATGTCCGCCACGTCCGATTCCTCTAGTGGCCCCTACTCCGCCGACTCCATCGGTTCTTCCTGCAAATGCTAATCAGGCCGCAAAGGATGCGGCTAAGCTTGTTGATGAGGCTGCTAATCGTGCTTATGATGAGCAAGTTTTGGCTTATGAGGAGGCTCTTCAGACGTATCGTGGTGCTCTGTCTGTTTACACCCAGTGGCTTGATGATGATGCACGTGCTGCAGCTGTTCTCACTGCTAGTGTTCTGCCTCAGTTTGCTTCTGAGTTTTTGGGTCTTCCTACTGTATTTGAGATGTGGACCAGCCTTCGTCAGCGCTATGAGCCCAAGGGTGATGCCTTATACCTCTCTGTGGTCCGTCAGGAGCATGCTCTTCAGCAGGGTGACTCTACTGTTGATGATTTCTATGCACAAAGTTCTGCTATCTGGCGCTAGCTTGATTCTCTCTGCACTGCTGGTTGTCGTACTTGCCCCTGTTGCCAGGCTGTCCAAGCCAATTTGGAGTTTCATCGCGTCTACGAGTTCCTGTCTCGGCTCCGTAAGGAGTTTGAGCCCCGGCGTGCTCAGTTGTTTGCTCGTGGTCGTATTTCTCTCATGGAGGCGCTTTCTGAGATTCGTGCTGAGGAGACTCGCTTACGTGGTGCTGGTTTGCTGGAGGTTCCATCTGTGCTCGCTACTCGGTCTTCTTCCACGCCACCTGCTGCACCGACCTCTTCTCGCTCGGGTGCTCCGCCACTCTTGCCCACTCCTTCTGGAGGCTCAGGTCGCCCCCGTCCACATTGCGACTACTGCAACAATGATGGTCATATTGAGTCCCAATGCTACACGAAGAGGAAACACCTGCGCAAGGCGCGATCATCATCTTCAGGGACTTCGTCATCCACCTCGACAGCTTCAGCCATTGCTTTGACCGAGCAGGATATTCTGAGACTTAAGCGTCTGCTTGCGGCTTCAGGTTCTTCCTCGACGGGTACTGCTGGTTCTGTGACTGATGCTTCCCGCCCTGAGCAATCGCCCTCTACACAGTCAGGTACATCCCCATGGGTTCTGGACTCTGGAGCTTCTTTTCATATGTCTTCTCATTCTTCCACTTTGTCCTCTCTTCGATCGCTGGATTCTCCTGTTCATGTTTTCACTGCTGATGGTACTCCACTTTCTGTTGCTAGTAGAGGCAATCTTTTCACTCCTTCTTATTCTGTTCCTGATGTTGCTCATGTTCCTCGACTTACCATGAATCTGTTTTCTGCTGGTCAACTTACTGATTCTGGTTGTCGCGTCATCCTTGACGTTGACTCTTGTTCTGCCCAGGACCGTCGCACGCACACTCTGGTTGGGGCTGGCCCTCGCCGCCGTGATTCTCAGGGTCTTTGGGAGTTGGACTGGCTTCATGTTCCTTCCGCTGCCACCACCATCGCCAATTCCTCCGCTTTAGTCGCCTCCGTTACTGGTTCCTTCAAGCAGTGGCATCATCGACTTGGTCATCTGTGTGGTTCTCGATTGTCGTCTTTAGTTCGTCGAGGTCTTCTGGGGTCTGTCTCAGGAGATGTCTCTTTAGAGTGTCAGGGTTGTCGTCTTGGCAAGCAGATTCAATTACCATATTCACATAGTGAGTCAGTGTCTAAGCGTCCTTTCAATTTAGTCCATTCTAATGTATGGGGTCCGGCTCCTTTCGCTTCGAAAGGTGGTCATAAATACTATATTATTTTCATAGATGATTTCTCCCGTTACACATGGCTTTATTTCATGACTTCTCGTAGTGAGGTGTTGTCTATTTATAAGCGTTTTGCTGCCATGGTTCATACTCAGTTCTCTTCACCCATTCGTGTTTTTCGTGTTGACTCCGCTGGCGAGTATATCTCTAAGATGTTGCGTGGTGTTCTTGCTGAGGAAGGAACTCTCTCTCAATTCTCTTGTCCTGGTGCTCATGCTCAGAATGGCGTGGCTGAGCGCAAGCATCGACATCTTCTTGAGACGGCTCGTGCATTGATGATTGCTGCCTCTCTTCCGCCTCATTTTGGGCTGAGGCCGTCTCCACCTCCACCTATCTTATCAATATACAGCCTTCCGCTGCTCTATAGGGTGGTGTTCCTTTCGAGCATCTTTTTGATCGTTCTCCCGATTATTCGATGCTTCGCTTGTTTGGTTGTGTTTGCTATGTTCTTCTTGCCCCTCGCGAACGCACCAAACTTACCGCTCAGTCTGTTGAGTGTGTCTTCTTAGGCTACAGTGATGAGCATAAGGGCTATCGTTGTTGGGATCCTATCGTTCGTCGGATGCGTATCTCTCGAGATGTGACTTTTGATGAGTCTCGTCCCTTCTACCCACACCCATCTTCCTCGACTTTTTCAGTGGAGGATATCTCTTTCCTCACTTTTCCTGACTCACCTATCACCCCCATCGAGCCTATGCCTCTTCGTTCCACTCCCTCTGCTTCTCCACCTCTAGTCGATTTGCAGCCACCATCTTCCCCGGTCCCCTCACCTAGCATGTCCCTGGATTCTACACCTTCATCTCCGGTGACTTCTTCGTCGCCTCCCCCTGATTCTACCTTGGCGATTCCTCCTTCTATTGTTCCATCTTTTCCTCAGCATTACACTCGTCGTTCACGACCTGTGGATGCCTCTGTGGATGAGTCGTCATCTTCCTCTCAGCCTACTTATGGCTTGCGTTCTCGTCCTCTTCCGCCTGTTGATCGCTTTGGATTTCCCACTGTTGGTGCTGCTGTTCTTGAGCCGACTTCTTACCGTCAGGCTGTTGTTCATCCTGAATGGCAGTTTGCGATGGCAGAGGAGATTGCTGCTCTTGAACGCACTGGTACTTGGGATCTTGTTTCTCTTCCTCCCGGAGTCCGTCCCATCACTTGTAAGTGGGTCTACAAGGTTAAGACTTGCTCCGATGGTTCTCTTGAGCGTCATAAAGCTCGTCTTGTGGCTCGTGGTTTTCAGCAGGAGCATGGTCGTGATTATGACGAGACTTTTGCTCTTGTGGCCCATATGACCACTATTCGTACCCTTCTTGTTGTTGCCTCTGCACGCCACTGGTCTATATCTCAGCTTGATGTTAAGAATGCCTTTCTTAATGGTGAGCTGCGTGAGGAGGTGTACATGCAGCCACCACCTGGGTATTCTGTTCCTGATGGCATTGGTATGTCGTCTTCGTCGCTCTCTCTATGGCCTTAAGCAAGCCCCCCGTGCCTGGTTCGAGCGTTTTGCCTCTGTGATCACTGTCGCTGGTTTTTCAGCAAGTGCTCATGATCCAGCATTGTTTATTCACCTTTCTCCTCGTGGTCGGACTCTTCTTCTTCTCTATGTTGATGACATGATTATCACTGGGGATGACGCCGAGTATATTGCCTTTGTAAAGGCCCGTCTTAGTGAACAATTTCTTATGTCTGATCTTGGACCTCTTCGCTACTTTCTTGGGATTGAAGTCTCTTCTACCTCTGATGACTTTTTTATATCCCAGGAAAAGTATATACAGGATCTTCTTGCTCGTGCTGCTCTTACTGACGAGCGCATTGTTGAGACTCCTATGGAGCTCAATGTTCACCTCCGTGCTACTGATGGTGATCCTCTCCCTGACCCGACGCGTTATCGTCATCTCGTTGGCAGTCTTGTCTATCTAGTTGTCACTCGTCCGGACATCTCTTATCCGGTTCATATTCTGAGTTAGTTTGTCTCTGCTCCCACATCGGTTCACTATAGTCATCTCCTTCGTGTTCTCCGATATCTTCGGGGCACGATCTCTCACCGTCTATTCTTTCCTCGCTCCAGTTCTTTACAGCTTCAGGCCTATTCGGATGCTACGTGGGCTAGTGATCCTTCTGATCGCCGTTCACTTTCTGCTTACTGTGTTTTTCTTGGCGGTTCTCTCATTGCCTGGAAGACAAAGAAACAGATTGCAGTTTCCCGTTCGAGTGCAGAGGCTGAGTTGCGAGCAATGGCTCTTTTGACAGCATAGGTGACTTGGTTACGGTGGTTACTTCAGGATTTTGGTGTTTCTGTCACTACACCGACCCTGCTCTTATCTGACAGTACAAGTGCTATTAGCATTGCGCGCGATCCTGTGAAGCATGAGCTCACCAAGCATATTGGTGTTGATGCTTTCTATGTGCGCGCTGGTGTGCAGGATCAGGTTATTGCTCTTCAGTATGTGCCCTCCGAGTTACACTTGGCGGATTTCCTGACGAAGGCCCAGACTAGAGCACAACATGGCTTTTATCTCTCCAAACTCAGTGTTGTTCATCCACCATGAGTTTGAGGGGGGTGTTAGAGTTATAATATAAGTCATGTTCCCCTTTGTATTTATCCCGTTGTATAAGGGGTTTCCTGCATATGTTCCACACCTGTACATATATATATATCGGCCTATGGCCTCATGGGAATACAAGTTGCTTATTCCTAACACTCATTCCCATGAGCAGCGAGCACATCATGTGCAAAGCTTTTTCATTGGTAGCGGTAGAGATTACAAAAAATGGTAGTAGAAACCTTCAACACCCCATTTGACAGTGTTGTATGACTCATGATTGCCAGTTTTCATTATCCCTGTTCCACAGTTCGCTTTCTCTCTCAAGTGCCTTGGTGTTGGTGGAACATAAGCAGCTCCCTTGGGCACTTATGTTCTACATTCTGCAGCAGAACCAAAAAGTTGGAAGTCGGTGAGTGAAACCAAGGTAATTTGTCTAATAATAAAACAAGGAAACACACAACCAGCACATACAATCAGTGGCACATTCCCTTCTTTATCAAGATTAGCTCTTGTCCAAGTAAAATAAAATAGTGAAAACAAGGAGCCATCTTGTTTTATTTAGCCTATCATAGTAAAAGATACAATACTAGAAGCATATCTTCCGTTGGCTGCCCATAATAAACCAACTGGGAGTGTGGGACTGGCAGTGTCACAGTATACAGATTTAGAGTATATTGTTACGTTTAAAAGGCCAACTATTCAGAAAAGAAGGGCACGCATAATCAAAACACGAGTGATATGGTCAAGAGCTCTTCTAGCAATTTTTCATTGTTATTAAGTCAGGATAATTTGATATATTGCTCAAAGGGGCTAAACAACTGGTAGGTCATCAAGGATAGCACTTGCTGCCAAGAGAAAGGCACCCCAAAAAATGGCATCATTCATTGAACACAACATGACTTTAGTTTCATATAATCTCCTTTCATCATGCTAGCAAGTCTAACTCACCAGAGTTTAGTGGATTCTGCAGGTCAGATTTCCTTAGTCATATGAAGTTCATAACCATAACCTAGCTCAACAATGAAAAACAAAAGGAGCAAATGAATGTAGATTAGTTTAACCATTGCCCATGTAGACATTTGTCCCAAGAGTCAAGACCAATATACAAGGGCAGTTGGCGCATTAAAACTTGTCACGAGGTTGAGTTAAAAATAAGAAGATATCCCGTGCCGCCTTACAAAACTTGGGCAGAATACAAAAAGAAATTTTACATGAATATAGATAGGACAGCTTCCAAATGACCCCCCTTGGCAGGATGATTTGCCTGAGGCGACAAACAAGGAACAGAGCAGAATCCTGCTGTGCTGTGTATCATTGTGGAACGCCTGGAAGGAACACAACCACAAAATATTCAGACATAAAAGGCTCACTTTCCAGGAGGTGGCCTCCCTCACTCGTAATGCCATCGACCGGTGATGACACTGTTGGACGGCGTAGTTTCCAATTTTTTTGGAGTAATCTGACATATTTTTGTCCATGGTTCCTGTTCCATTTCCCATTAAAACAGGCCCCCACCATCAATTGTGACCACGCACTATTTTCACGTTAAGTAGGCTGTGCTCCTGCCCAGTTTCTTGGAAGAAGAAAAAAATGGAATTATGTCAATAGACCAATAGAGGTGCTAGCTGGGATCAATGTGAAGTGTTAACTGAGACCAGGGTACAAGAGAACTTTAATCAGTTCGCAAATATCTAATCGTGATCTTCTAGTGTCCTAAACAAGGACATAATCACATAATATCTTAACCTGATAACAGCAATAACCATTCTTCTAACCTAAGCAACAGTGTGCTAGTACCTAGTCAAGGATTTATGAACAACTTGTATTCACATGATAGGATCTGAAAAAATAATAAATCAAATACTTGCTCACTTCACATCATCATGTGGCATGAAGAAGAAACTTCATCCTTTCTAACCCTTCAATGGAGTATCGGCATTAATAACGCTCAGCGAGGCATGAGCCAAGAAGTGCTCCAAAGAGATTTATAGTCATCAGTTAATTCAGTGCTCCACAAATACAACAAGGTTCCTACATACCACAATTCACCCTGAGCTTGGAAGTAGCCCATCCCTTGTCATGCCACGGAGGACATCAACCACAGCATCCACGTTACCTTCCTTCCGATTGAGATCAATAAGAGCCTTCGATGTTTCTGCATCTGCTAGCGAACAGCAATTCAGCAACTCCTGAATCACGGTATCTGCTTCGACAGTCATCCCCTCTTCAAATAGGCCCCTGACCAATGAAATAGTGCTTGTTGAATTAGGAGGAAAACCACACTGCAGCATTTTCTTATGGAAGTTGAGAGCCTTCAGAACATTTCCTCCCCTACAATGCCCATGAATGAGTACACCATACACCGAACCATCCAGCTTCCAATCTCTGTCCAACATCGACTGGTAAACTTTGTCAGCTTCATTCATCAAGCCTTTCATGGAAAATCCCTTAAGAAGAGCCACCACGCTCTTAAACTCAGCTTTCCTGCAACAACGCATCAGGGCCTCATATTTAATATTGTCTGGAACAGGGTCTTCGTAGTACAGCTTGAAGAGTAACCGCTGTGCTTCCTTTGTACGTGCTGACTTGCTAAGCCCATCTATAAGCACACTGTATGTCACAACATCAGGGAGAACTCCTTTCTTTATCATCTCATCGTGCAGAGAAAGAGCTTTCTCAACATCCCCCTCCTTGCAATGGCCATCAATCAGTATTGTATAAGTAAATTCATCAGGCTGTAGGCCAAGTTGAAGCATCTTCTCGAAGAGTTCACATGCATCACTGAGTCTTTTCTCCTCGCAAAGACCCCTTATGAGCGATGAGTAGGTGATTGCATCTGGAACCACACCTTTTTTCACCATTTTCCGGTTCAATTCAAATGCAGAATCTGTATCACCAATCTTACAGTACCCACTGAGAATTGTACTATATGTCACGACATCAGGCTTCACTCCTTTAGCCTCCATTTCATCGACTAACTGCCTCGCTTCTTCCATTCTTCCTAACTTGCAGTAACCATTGATAAGCGCATTGTAGCACACTACAGAAGGCTTGATCCTGCATTCCCTCATCTCCTTCAGTGCGAGCAATGCGTCATCTAAGAAGCCGTTCTTGCAGAACCCATCTATCAGTGCTGTGAAAGCGATCTCATTCATCCGGAGGCCCCTCTCCCTCATCTGCCCCACCAGGGCCACTGCCCGCTCCAAGTTCCCAGCCCTGCACATCGCGTGGATAAGCGACGTAAACGTCACAACATCAGGCGCAACCCCTTTCTGAGACATCTCCGAGAACACCGTCAGTGCCTCATGCAGGCAGCCTGCCTTGCAGTACCCACTCACCAAGGTGTTATAACTGACCCCATCGGGGGCCAATCCCTCCCTCACCATTCCGTCGAACACCTTGCGGGCGTCCTCCATCCTCCCCGCCTTGCACATCCCGTTCACCACCGTGTTGAAGGTCACCAGGCTCGGCCTCACCCCGGCCTCCCGCATCGCGGCGACGAGCCTCTCCGCGCCGCCCACGTCCCCGGCCCTGCAGAACGCGGCGACGAGCGTGTTGTAGGTGACGGCGTTGGGCGCGCACCCCGCGGCGCGCATGTCGCCGTCCACGACGGCGGCGAGCGCCTCCTCGCGGCGGCCGCGGGCGCAGAGCGCGCGGACGAGGATGTTGTAGGTGTACACGTTGGGGGCCACGCCGGCGCGGAGCATGGAGCCCTCAAGGAAGCGCCGCGCGGAGGAGAGCGAGGCCTCGGAGAGCGCGAGGAGCACGGCGTTGTAGGCGGGGAGGGAGGGGGCGTAGCCCGCCGACCTGGCGAACGCGAGCGCCGCGGCGGCGAGGGACGGGGAGGGGAGGGACGCGTAGGCCCTGATGAGCGCGTCGAAGGGCCGCGGCGGCGGCGGGGACGGGAGGAGGCGGAGCGCGGAGAGCAGCGCGAGGAGGAGCGGCAGCGGCGGGAAGGAGGCCGCGAGGCGGGAGGCGGCCTGGGGCGAGAGCGGGAGGTGGCGCCGGCGGAGCGGGGGCGGGAGGGGCGGCGTGCGCGGGGTCGGGTTGAGGAGCGCCGCGAGGTGCGCGTGCTGCACCGGGTGCTGGTGGAGGCTGCCGGAGGCGCCCGCCGCTTGCCGCGCGGCCGCCATGCTTAGGTGCGAGGCGACGGCGCACGGGCCTGCGGCATTCGGGTCAGTGGACTGGTGGGACCTGGTGGTCAGGTGGCTACTAACCCAAGGATTAAAATACAGTATTACTCTGCATATTTCTTTTTAGAACACGATCACCCCTACGAACATAGGCGCACATCCTTCCCATACGAGCACGTCCTAAAGATTGAGCCAGTATATAATTTTAAGATTGACGAAGTCACCACAGTCATCTCGTAATTGACGGGGACGTCTCCTCCCACTGAACGCATATCGCCGGAAATCCTAAAATAAATCCAGGATTTCTAGTGAACATGCTTCCCTGTTTTGTGGCGGGTTTGAAAAGTACTGTGGAAACTTAATGTTTTTGCCTAAATCATGTTTTTTTGTGTGGCGGGTTTCTAGTGAACATGCTTCCCTGTTTTGTTGAACTCACGCGCCGTCGCATTTCATATAACTCAAAGTGTACACTTTGTAGATACACACAGATGAAATCTTGTATCATTCGTTGATCACTTGTGACCATGCAAACAATTTTGGAATACACTTCTTGAGCAGAGAGGCCTCAAGGTCCCACAGTTGCACCCTGCGACGTGGACTGGCAGTTTTCTTACCTTAGACCAGATCAAGAAAGAAGATGATGTGGTGCATTTGGTCGATTAGGAACAAGTTCACACATGGGGAAGGAGGATTCAAGCCATTTCGGTCAGTGACACTAGAAAGATGAGATCGCAGCGACCGTCTAGCTCCTTCATGCCAGAACGATTCAAGAAAGAGAAGGTTGGGTCGCAATCAATGTTGACAACGCACTCGACGTCCAGAACAGAGTGGCTGGTTCTGCCTATGTGGTCCAATATCATCTTGGTAACTTTACTGAGGCGGGTATGAGTCGACACAAGGGCATTGAGGCCCCTTTCGTTAGTGAGTAATTTGCTTGCCAGGATGGCCTTGATGCAGCTATCAAAGGGGGGATCAATAGGTCATTATGCTGATGGAATTCTCTGATCTAGTGGACCTATGGCATAAACCAAGTGCACTCTGGGTAAATGGTGAACATATGATGAAGGGAATCAAGCAGATGGTCGAAGCTTTTTAGCGTTTCAAGCTTTCTTGGGTTCGCCGTGAAGCAAATTGGGCGGCGCACTTATGCGCTAAAGAAGCTCTGAACATTTATTCTTTTCTGTCCATTAATTTATTTCGTGAATTCTCGACTAGAACCGTCCAGTCATATTGTAATCTCTTGTCGGTTTAATAAAGTGAGGGATTAATGTGAAAAATTTGACGACAAAGACTAGAAGATCGATTCTTCAAAAATTGCTCTCTTACCGAACATCGTACAACAGTGGAGTCCTTCAGATTGTTGCCCTTGTACACAAAAATGGTGGAACCTGCACAAATAAAAACAACTATTAGTCACATCCTTTCTACTTTAAAATACAATAGTTGAATAATATAGGCAATTACCCCCCTTTCTCTACGACCCATCCACAATGTATGATTTCATACTCACCCTCGAATTTAGGGTATCGATCATTTCCCGACATCCTACATAATACATTAACATTTTCATTACTAAGTTTGAACTTATGCATACATCCAAAGTATACAAGCGTAAGTGCCAAACATGTCGATTTATGCTCATTACTTAAAAACTGTAACAACCCTATATCATTTCCATACATCAATATATGCTACTAATATGACACGTGATCGAAAAGAATTCCAATGTACAAATACATTGGAACAAACAAACATACTATCACTAGTTCGAAAAATAAAATAACATACAACTATACGGAAGTGGACTAGGAGCACTCGGCGACGCAGCCCTCCAAAATCTGCACGTCCATTATTGTCGCGGGATGGATGTACTTAATGCAGTTTACTTTGATTCCAACCAATACGAGAAGTATACAACGTAGGAACAATGAATCGCATTTATTTCGGCCCCACAACTCTGCCATGGGCTGATGGCACATGCGAGGAAGCTCATGCTAAGATGGAGTGGAGTAAGTTCGCGGCAATTAAGTGGGAACAGGTCAACGAACATCAACCATTCACAAAGCACATGTCAAGGACGACGGCCAAAAGCATGAAGCCCACGACCTCAACCAGGAGGACGACGTAGGAAGCAGCTAGCTTCATGCTTGGATGCAGTATACCGCTGGCTGTAGGATTGATAAGGCCATGGTGCTGGCGGCCTACGAAGACGTGGTGTCACTGACCGCTGTCGCATAGGTCACAATAAGCTAGAACCGCGACTGCGTCAATTTTCTCATCATCAATGGCATAATCTTACACTGGCTTTCTTCTCACACATTGGGGCACAAGACTCAGCGGCTAGGGCTGTCCACGTTGTTGAAGGAGGAGACTATGAGCAAAAATAGAAGAGGGAAAAGTAGAGAGAGGAAGAAGAACATGCACAGTGTCACTTATGGTGGAGAAGAAAGGGTGTCTAGGTGAAGATGGCTTCATGAAAGGAGGGAGGGGCGTGGGCGCATTGATTAGGTTGTTGGGTGTTGGTGGTTGAGGTCTGTGCTCACTGACAACGTCAGTCTGAAAAGAACATCTAATACAAGCCTATATTATATGAGATACCTAGTTCAAAATCTCCTAATACGGACTATCTAATATAGCAGTGTGAATCCCGAGGCAAATGAATGGGGCAGATTCCAGTGGGTGTGGTCGCCGTGTGCTCCAATGCAATTTCGACAACTATACTTTGTTCTATCACATCTATGCATATATGCTAGCACATACATGCTAATCCATACATCAATACATTTGAACAAGCATACCACATTTCTCTATAAAGACATACATCCATAAATCAATAAACTTCTCTTCAAAGTCATAACAAGCCATACTACGCAATAAATTTCATCCGTACATCCATCTATGAAGCCATACATTCATGCTTGCTTAAAGCCACACATTCACGTATACATACATCCGTACAACAATATACACAATCCCTAATAATTCCTTTCTAAAGCCACGAACACACGATACCATGTACATGAGCACACAAATAATCTCTTTTATCTCTTTTTTTTGCAAGGAAAACTTTCAATCTATTCATCTTCAATCATGGTAGTACAACGAGCACTAGAAATAATAAAAATTACATCTAGATCCGTAGACCACCTAGCAACGACTACAAGCACTGAAGCGAGCCGAAGGCGCGCCGCTGTCATCACCCCTCCATCGCCGGAGCCGGGCAAACCTTGTTGTAGTAGACAGTCGGGAAGTCGTCGTGCTAAGGCCCCGTAGAACCAACACACCAGAACAGCAACCGCCGCGGATGAAGAGTGTAGATCAAAATAATCCAACCTGAAAACACACGAACGAAGACGAACGACGAACAGATCTGAGCAAATCCACCAAAGACAGATCTGCCGGAGACACAACTCCACACGCCCACCGATGATGCAAGATACATCACCGGAACGGGGGCTAGGCGGGGAGACATTTATTCCATCTTCAGGGAGCCGCCACCGTCTCGCCTTCCTGAGCAGGACACAAACCCTAGCAAAGCTCGAAAAAAGATCTAAAAACGAAGCCTTCCCACCGGCAAGGGCCGAGATCCACCCCGCCTCCATGGCCATAGGGCCACCGGAGACGGGATGGACCGGCACCGGCGCCGGTGAGAGGCAGAAATATAGCTCACACAATTTTCAAATAAAATAGGAAAAACACAAACTAGCGTTTCACCAAGTGTACAAAAATGAACCTATAATGATAGGTTTTAACGTAGAAAATTGGAGTCAGAGGAGAATCCCTCAAGCACCGTGAAAGATCTCAGATCCACGAGTTTTGAAAGGAGAAAAATTCCGATTGGGTAGGGATTTGGTAAAGGAGGAGACATGAGCAACACCCCTATTCTTTCCGGCGGCTGGAGACCCTATGGAGGCTCTGAATGGGCTGGACACCGCCCGCAACCGTCTTGGGCACTTACTTATTCAGCACGCAACACCACTCACCCTCGCATTTCATGCAACGTTGCAGACGTGTCGAGTTTCTCCTTTGCCACATCGGTTGGTCAGCACCTTAGCGACGACTTGGATTGGGTGTGGGTCAGGGAGCAACGTCGAGGACGTCAGCGTTGCGCTGCATAGGTGCTCAGGGCCATTTCATGTTATTCATCGGATGGGGCGTGCTGTTTTTATTTTTATTTTTTGAGGAAGGGTTCATTTTGTGCTATGCTAAACTTGCACAACAAGGCCATCTCAAAAAGAAAAAACTTGCCCAAGGCCTTTTTTTTAGGGTTTAGGGAGAATTTAGCCGAAGCCGCGTGTCGCGTCATAAAACGAGGGGTTTCCGTTCCGTTCCTCCTCCTCTCCACCATTCTCCCGGCGTTTCCCGAAGCCTCGTCCGACGCGCCGCACGCCCCGAGGTGAGCACGACGAATCCCCACCCAATACTCTTCGAATCCGCGTGCATTCTCGGCCCCTGCTCGCGCGCCTCGCCGATGGCCCCGAGGTTCCGACGCCCCGCTATAGATTTTCTTTCTCGCGGTTCGTATTGGGGGCGATTTTGCGTCGTCGGCGTGTTCTTCCTGGAAGGGGCGGTGCGTCCGCCCGATCCGTCGCGGTGGGGGTGCCGTGTCGGCGCCCTTGGGCTGGTTCCGGGGCGGCATCTTCGTGATTTGTCGTGGGTTGGGGTTGGCCCGTGCGGTACCGATGGCTGGCTAGGGTTACTCCCAAAGTTCCCCGTTCTCGTCAAATTCTCCACGGGGAGAGGTAGATTGGGTTGGATTGGACTTGGAGGCCCTTCCTTGTATCAAATTCTATTATAAAGCACGCCGTCGTGGTCGATTTGTTGATAATCGCGTAGTGGATGCATTGCTCGTGGCGGGATCAGGCGTGTTATTGTGTCCCTGGGTTCCCATCTTGTAGATGATTGGTTTGCTGTCTTGTGTGGTTACAAGTTTTGCTTGCTGGAAGAAAATGGCGTGCCAGATTGCTTGGTTCTGGCTAAAATCCCTTCGGTGCTCTTATGGAAATTAGGACTCTGTATTCCGCAGATTGCATTGGATCCCCTTTCGCATAACCATTGTGTTTATATGTTTTGGGAGATATTAACTAATGCTTTGTTCTTCATGTGATAACTGTCCTATCATCATTTGCTAAATTATAACCACTACACTTGGTAGATTTTGAAGGAAGAAAATAAGTTGATTGGTAGATGATTCTGTTTCGTAGATGATTAGTTTTCTATCTTGTGTGCTTACAAGTCTTGGTTGCTTTTAGAAGAAATGGTGTGCCATATAGCTTGGTATTGGATAAAATCTCTTCAGTGCTGTTATGGTAGTCAGTGCTCTGCCTTTCTGCAGTACGCAGATCACATTGGATTTCCTTGTGTACTAATGCTTTCTTGTGAGTTATTTACCCAAAACCACCACACTTGGGGCTAGGGTAACCGGTCAGTACCAGATTTGAGCCAGGTCACAAAAAACCACCGAAATTGTGTCTAATCTGTAATGGAGAGCACTGATTGTCTGATTTGCTCGAGGAAACAGCAAAACTGAACGGTTGGGCCACCTGTCAGGCTGAGTTGGCATGCCTATGTGGACAAAAGATCTGATGTGGACGGGGGACCCACCTGTCAGCGTCACATATTTCCCCCCTTTTCTTTTTTATTCCTCATCTCTGACTTTCTCTTCCACGGCACCTCTTCCTTTGCTCCGGCGAGCACGCCGCCGTCCTCCTCTTCCCCCCCTCTCTCCTGGCCCTAGCGGCGGCGGCAGCCACCTATCTCCCTCTCCCTCGCCGGACGTGCCGCGATGGGGCAGCGGCGCTGAGCTGCGCTGCGGCAGTGGGGCGTGTGGGCTCACAACAATGGCCGGTGGTGCGTTGACCGTGGCAAGGTCGCTGCGGCGGATTGAGGTGGACCATACGGAGCCAAGCATCCCGACGGCGAGCTCGCTCTGGGCGCGGGCGACCTCGCGTCGTCGTTGCCATCACCGGCGGATTCGCGGGCCTCCTCCTATCCCGACGCAAGATGGCTGCTCCACGCCTGCCCCGCCGGTGCTCCATGGGGAGGTGGACGAGCTTCCGCCGCTCCCCATGACCCCCGACACCACACCTCCCGGAGCTCGGGCGCGTGGGCGCACGACGGTGGCCGGTCGCAGGATGGTGACTGTGGCGAGGTCGCTGCAGCAGAGAGGGAAGGACCACGTTGACGGGCACAGCTGACCTTGAACGGCGCGACGCGTGCGGCGGCGCCGCCGCGGCTGCCGACTCCGGTTGACCGGCACGGAGCTTCTCCATGGCGCCGCTGTCCAGAACCTGTTTGATGAAATGCCCGTACGAAAAAGGAGGTGTAAATAAAAAAGAAAAATGAAAAATGGAGGCGCTGAGTCAATGACATGTGGGTCCCATGTCCACCTCGACGTATTTGTCCACATAGGCATGCCATGTCAGCCCGACAGGTGGGCCCAATCTGTCGGTTTCGCTGTTTTCGCGGCCAAATCAGCCCGTCAGTGCTCCGCGTTACAGGTTAGGCTCAGAACTGGTGGTTTTTTGTGACCTGGCTCAAATCTGGTACTGACCGGTTACCCTAGCCCCAAGTGTGGTGGTTTTGGGTAAATAACTCCTTTCTTGTGGCATGTTCTTCACGACTAGCAATTCCATTAATGTGTTATATGCCTTGTCATCATTTGATAGATTATAACTGCTGTACTTTGTAGATTTTGAAGGAAGAAAAAGAGGTTGAACCATGGGGAAGAGAAAGTCAGCCGCTAAGCCACCCCCTAAGAAGCGGATGGACAAGCTCGACACGGTCTTTTCCTGCCCATTCTGCAATCATGGGAGCAGTGTTGAATGCCGAATGTTAGTACTATCTTCACATGTTTCCTGTTAATGTGTTGATGCTGGATGGCTATCCATTCAACATTGTGACTGGAGTTTCCCTCTTTCTTTTTTCAGTGATATGAAGAATCTGATTGGTGAGGCTAATTGTCGAATCTGCCAGGAAAGCTTCAGCACCACTGTAAATGGTACGTCCAAATTATACATATAACTGCAGATTGTAGTTGTTCCTAATGCAGATGCCATACTGATTGGTTCTCAGCTTGAAAATTCCGCACCAGACATCTCATTGTTTCTGTTTCTTCTCAACCTAATAATGGTTACACCTCTAGGAACAGGGTATAGCTTATCTATAAATTTCCTACAGTCATGCCTATCTCATATACTCTTGGGGGTTTAGTCACTCTAATCAACTAGGTCATAAAGGAGTAGAGCCGAGGTAGCAATCATGTAGAGTTATATGCAAACTTGGTTGCCATTCTATCACATCATCATGTCTGTAAAGGTAGGTCATGTGTCTCCCTGATTTACCATGTCCAAGTCTGAGTTAACTGAATTGCTTGAAACGAACCTGCATCATCAGAAGTTCAAAACTGAACGTGTATAATAATATCATTTTAAAGGAAATACAGTGCTGTAGAGGTTAGCCATTGTTGAGCTGCATGTTTTCAATTTGGTGTATAAATTATGCCATGCAAAGGAAATACTCTTGCTGAGCTACATATATTCAGTATATTGTACTAATTATCTGTTTCCTTTGGTGCAGCGCTGACTGAGCCTATTGATATGTAAGTCCAATCCAACAAATAACTCTTGACTAGTGAGTTGGTTCAAATACGTCAAGAGACCAGGAACTGAAGATCGTATTATCTTTCCTGCAGATACAGCGAATGGATCGATGAGTGCGAGCGCGTCAACACTGTCGAAGATGATGATGGTGCATGAGCATGTCTGGTTGCAAAACGAAATGGTTACTACTATGACTGTAATGCGTTGGTGTTATTGGCTGCCACCTTCAGCCATGTCTGTAGTAGCGTTTTGAGGTCGTGCTGGCTGATCGAACCGTTAGTAGGCAGTTCATCTCGTGTTTTAATAAACAAGTGATGATATTGTGTACTTGTGTTTGAACCTTAATAGTAGTGTTGCATGTCCGATGTGTATGGATCCATCGTATATGAGACTGTAAGGTTCTCTACCAGTATGTTATCATGGTTGAGATTAGGACTAATTTCAGTACCAGATTAGAAGTATTACTCATGCTATGTTGGTTGTTGCTTGTGGTTGTTATGTTCATGTATCTGAGTCGTGTTTGCCTTTCATCAGGCTGATCTTGCATGTTTTAGGTTTGAAATGGAATGGAAATCCGCAGTGGAGAATAAAAGGCTTGCAGGTTAAGGTGTAGCAAAATGTGCCTACTATTGGCATTGGAAGTACTCCCTCTGTCCCAAATTACTTGTCCTACATTTGTCTAGATACAGATGTATCTAACATTAAAACGGAGGTAATACGTACTCCCTCTGTTCCTAAATATATGATGTTTTGGTAGTTCAAAATTGAACTAGGAACGTCATATATTTAGGAACCAAATTGTCAACCTACCAAGCATAAGAAATGCAACTAGGAATGTAGACATGAACATGACCAAAAAACATTAGCCTTCACTTGTCTTGACATTTCCTGCTTGCCCAGGGGCAGTATATTTCTGTTTATGCAATGTAGATCAGGGGATTACCCCAAACTTGTATGAAGCATACATTTATTACAAACAGTGGAAACTAAACTAGCCCTATTTGTTAGGTGGTCTCTCCCATCAACTTCTCAAAGAAAACAAGACTACTCCAGGAGTACAACCTTTCTTCACCGCTACTTGATTGTGATCCCTGCCAAGATCTTAAGTGGCATAAGTTCTGCTTCCCAAAAATTGTTCCAGTAATTCACAAACGATCCATCCTCTCCAACCACGAGTAGCAAATCTTGCTACTGTGCCGTTGCTGAGGGTGTTTCGCTTTTCTTGACGCCGTAAGCAATGTAGTTTATACTAGTATCATCAGACAGGGACCACTCTCTAGTCAATGGATTGTAGAAGAACCCTGCCATTTCCTCCACCTGGAGACAAGATGTCAAAGCTGTCAGTTATATAAAGTGGCAACAAGATCATCGCGTGGATTAGGAGCTTACGGAGATTGAGGCTCGTTGCAGTGCTAGGGCTAGCTCCTCGGGGGTGACTAGTTTGGACCACTCATGTGTGCCTACAGGAAGCTGTAAAAGTACAAAGAAAACCATTAAGACTTTAAGAGTACAGTATCATTGATTCAGATTCATCGGAGCATCAACCTTAGTAAGAATGAGCATATGTTGAAACAGCTTGTTGATTAGTACTCCCTCCGTTCCACGAAGAGTAATTTGGAACGGAGGGAGTATTTTGCAAATGAACATGATAGCACTCTATTTCCTTGGAGGATCTGAACCCTTACTGAATTCTAGCCCAACAAACACAGCTATACAGATCAATATATCCATACACCTTTGTTTATCTGTCATCTGTGCGACCTTGCATAGTACTCCCTCCATCCGGAAATATTTGTTGGAGAAATGAATAAAAATGGATGTATCTAGAACTAAAATATGTCTAGACTAGATACATCCATTTCTCCGACAAGTATTTCCGGACGGAGGGAGTAGAAATCAAGATAACACAGCCCTTCCTACCATTGCATACGCAAAGCCATATGTTAGGTTGATGAATTGAGCGACATATTTCTTTTGGCTTGAGACTGCTCACGAGTCATGAGCATTAGCAATTAGGACATCTTACAATCTCAGGAGTCAACATTTTGCTAAGCTAGCGACCGTGAACTGGCATATTACTCCCAACATAATAGAGTGCCAACTATGTGAATCAATCTTCCGTAGGAATTGAAACAAAAAATGCAAGATGGACAATGAGACTAACCCATCTGAGAATATATTCAGCACCAACAATGGCAGCCGCATATGCTCTCATTGACCGGTTGATTGTAGAAATCACAGTGGCACCATTAGGAACTGTCAAAGCTGATAGAGATTGGCAGAACTCCAAAGGATTGGCAACATGCTCAATCACCTGCAAAGAGATTAAGGTAATTCATATTTTTGATCCAGTACACTAGTTTCAGTTAAGAAAGCTGTACGTGCAAGGCACACAGTACTTAATCATCCTATTCACAAAGAGCTTATACAGTGTGTTATGTGTTATGATATTCACAAAGTTCTCCCAATATTTTGCATTGGTGCCTCCTTTTCATTGAACACATGACTTGACTCTAGGGATTGAGAGACGACAAAAAAATGAGGGAGACTACACATGCAGGCAGAATAGATTCATGAATTCTTGTAACTTAATTGATTGGATGGTGCAGATGGCTCTTCTCTTTGTATTGATGCCCCTAACAAATAAAATATAAGTCGAACTGTCCTAACTAATGGGATTGTATCCCTTATTAGATTGTATCCATTCTTTGAGTGGCTAGAGCCAGCAGCCCCCTTAACACACGGTTCTAGCAGAAGCTATACCCTATATGCATGTAATACATGATAAAAGCAGTCTTCAATATCAAACAAAGGTTTTAAAAGGGATCCCGCATCAACGAATTACCAAAACACCTCTCTGATAGTGTATGCTACGCTAAATGAGCTATGGAGGCAATCTATGGTCAAACACCTTTGGAAGACAGCAGGGGTGTAAGACAGGACGAAAAATGCTCATACCTCAAGAGAAATTACAGCATCAAATTGCTTGTTCTCTTTTACCAAATCCTCTGCATATGAACAATAATACATATAAGTTTTGCTATTTTCAGCCATAAGAAATAGCAGATGTAAATTACTTGTATATCTCAATTTAATCTATGTCTAAATTTGGAAGCTGCCGGTCTTCCTTTACAATCTGGTTAATTACTGAGAAAATATATGTTCAACCAAGACAGCAAATGTTTGAAATACATATCTAACTGTCACTGGAATATGCCTAGGAAGTCATTACCAGCGGTTGTCCAGCAATACTCAATGGAAGCAGTTGTTGGATCAGATGCCTGCAAAGGTATGAAGCAAAAATCGTTGGCTAAAAATATAATATATCCATCATGGTTCTGGCAATTCCGGCAGTGTAAAATCATGAACAATCGATGCACTTTTAGGGGCATTTGATGTTTACATGAGTAAAGGACTAAAGGGCAAAGGCAAGGAAAAAAACATGGAAGTCATCAGTCCTAAAAGGCTTAATACTGCATGCATAGTGATCATGTGCTATATCATCAGGCAAAGTATGAATAAGACCGTACTTATTAGCATTATATGTTTCACTGTTATCAGCAGGAAGCCAATAAATAAAACTTAGCAGTATACATTTCTCGTATAAATTATACATAAAATAAGTGACAAGAAAATAAGCACAGCTATTTCTACTAAACAATTAACAGGAAGATGAGTAATACATACGGCATGAATGTGCGCAATCTTTATATTCTTGTCAACAGCATCAATACCAGTAACTGTAGCTCCCATCCGAGCAAGAGGCTGTCATCCAACAAAGATGATCCAAAAGGTCAACAAATATTTTATCCGACAGTTCAATCACAGAAGAAAACACATGTTAAAGTCCAAATTGCATTGTAGCACTACAAAGATATTGATCTGAGACAAAGACTTACAATTTCAAACCAACTAGTTAGTACTCCCTCCGTTCAAAAATACTTGAAGTTCTGGGGTTTGTCCTAAGTCAACTTCTTTAAGTTCGACCAAGTTTGTAGAAAAATATGCCAATATCTGATGTAGTAGGTATTAGCAAAAATTTCTATAAAGTTAGGACAAACCTAGAACTTAGTATTTTGGAAAGGGGGGAGTATATATCTAGATTAGAAATGCAATAGATACACATCAATAAGCTTAACTCAGGCTGTAGGCAAGGGGAACACATCATGGATAGTATAAGACATTCATTATAGGCCATAGAGACTAGTAAGTCAAAATGCTGAAGGTACCTATAGTTGTGAATATGAATTTAAATCTAAAATTTCAATGTGAGTAAGTCGTATAATGTGATACCTGCATAAAAATAATATGACAAGTAAGAAGGAAAATATTGCATATCCATTATCCATTTCTATATCAGTGAACTAGATGAATTAATTCTCCCTTTCACACAGATGAAAAACCCTCGGAAAGTATTTACCATCTAGTATGTTAACCACCAGAAGGTTTTAATTATTAAAAAAATTGGCTGACAAAGCCTTTATACCTCTGAGAGAATGCCACCTCCACATCCAACATCAATAACTTTAAGACCTTCGAGTGGCTTAGCGGAATATGGATCCCTCCTGGAAGAATTAACTTTAGACAAAGTAGAACAAATGTGGATCCCTTAGGATGAACTTAGGCAAAATACAGCAAAAGGCAACAATATTGATGATGAGAACTGAGGAACCGAAAAATAATTACACTATGGAATAAGGAAAGGTACAATAAGCAGTCCAGTATTTGTCTTCTCCTCAGGGAAAAAGCAAAACTAAAAGCCAAAACAGAAATGCACCTGAAATGCAGGACATGTTAAATGTACCTGAAATGTCTACAGAGTGTGGAGCGAATGAAAGATAGTCTTGTCGGATTCATCAAATGCAATGGTTTGAATGGACCTTGAGAATCCCACCTATTTATTCCAGAAGCATCATCATCATCAGTAACCAATCATATGCAAAGGAAAAACTTGTCCCGCCCTTCGCTTTGAGCATCTTAACATACAGACTATACTAAGTGCTGCATTGGCAGAGTGGCAGACGAATGCTTCTTCATAGAACAGAGATGATATAATATTAAGACCCCAAACACCAGATTTGATTTTAATAACCATTGTTAAACATGGCAAAACTATGTAGGCATTCTCAACGCACAGCAGCTCATACACCGTAGTACTTTCCGTGCAATTCCCTGAACATGTTGGGGCACGTTGATATGTATAAAACATATCTAGAGGCATGTTGATATCTACAGAACAAAAATGTATACCAATTCACTGGAAAGCGTCGACAAACTACACTAGCTCCAATTTGCAGCTCCAAACAGGCCCAACAATTTTTGCAGCTCCAATTTGCTCCAAAATTTTAACCAAACATTCAAAGCATAGGCACGGGGGTTTCACCATCTGAGAAGGCCAGGGAGGGATCTCACCAGGTCTCGGCGATAGCGGCGAACTTGGCCACCTCGGCGGGGTTCAGCGAGGACGCGGCGGATCCCCCGCCCGCGTGCCGCGGCGGGCCCTGGGGAGGAGACGGCGGAGGCGGGGGCGGCGGGAGCGAGGACGCGGCGGCGACGGAAGCCCAGCGGCGCCATTGCGGGAGTAGGGCGTGGGGAGATGAGAGGCCCGGGTCGGGAAGGCGCGCGCCTCCGCGGTGCGGGACGGCGGAGGAGGCGAGGGCTCGGCGGAGCGGCGGCGCGACGCGGCGCAGCATCGTGTGCTGTTGCGCGAGCGGAGCCGGCGGCGACCACGGTGGCGGTGCTCTAGAATCTGTCGCGTCGCTTCGAAGGGGTCGTCTGGCTGGACGTGGCGAGATACCAGCCGTAGGATTCCGATCAACGGTTCGGGTTGGAAAGTTCCGTGGAATGCCGCTCTCCTCCTGGAAAAATGCGTGTCTGCACACGGAGGCAGCTGGACCAGCATGCCTATGTCAAGATTCAGGGCCTCGTTGCGAACCAACTTGTGGTTGGATGGTTAGAGGGAATGTGGTATTTCCAGCTCACTAGGGTTTAAATCCTGATGCTCGTATTTATTTCAGGATTTTTGGCGATGCGCATTCAGTGGGAGGAGACGAGTGCGTGTGTCGTTCATAGGGGTGAGTGTATGCGCGTGTATATGAGCACTTGTGTCTGTACTGATGTTTAAAAAAAATCAGGGCCTCGCCCCTTTTCTTTCTCTCTCCTCTCTTTTCCTTTTTTTTCCATCTTTTGCTTGGGGCATGATGCGTGTCCAGGTTGAGTTGGACAACAAAGAACTGGTGAAAGCACTGACTAGTAGGGAATTAGACCTGGCGGCCGAAGGTATCCTATTCAGAGATATACGTGAGTTTGGCCGGTTGAATTTTAGCCAGTATTCTTTCTCCTTTGCCCCAAGGGGTTGTAATGCTTTAGCTCATGCTATTGCTGCCTTTGGAGCAAAGAGCCTTGCTGTTCCGGAGACATGGCTTGAAGCCCTCCCAGATGATGTAAGTGTTCCACGGGCCAATAGCCTGGCTGGACCTGGTTAATGTATGGAATCGCAGTGTTCCATTTTAGAAAAAAGATTCAGGGCCTCGCCATTGCTATTTTGCTTTCTTTTCCTTCTCTTGAGGAATGGAAGCAGATATGGGTTGATTACGTCGCGTGTTCAGTGACTGTTTATGTCATACTTATGTCATACACGGATACACCGAAGGCATGAACTATGGAAGCATCGTGTTGGCAATGCTTCATGCTCCACGTAGATGAAGCAACTAGGTCCCCTCTTCTCTCTTTGTAATTTCTTTTCATCAGCCATGCTCGTCCCGCACTCACGTTGATGCGCTTTCATCATCTTCTACCGATTTACTCTCCCTTTTCTTTCTCTCTCCTCTCTTTCCCTTTTTTCATCTTTTGCCATGGAAGAATCAGGTTCCTCTGCAGGAGGCGGGTTCCTTCTAAAAGCATCTGATTAAGCTCATTTGGACCTTTTTGGCTGATGTGGCGGGCTGGAGCAGCTGTGCAACATGGAGCATTGGTCATGCCTTGATAGTACGAAGGAAGTTAGGTCATGCTCAAACAACCCATCTCTATTTGATGATGGGCCGCATTGCAATATTGATGTCTCATACATGTACATTGGATAGATAAAAATAAAATCCTACCAGTTGTTGTGTTCTTGCTATTCCATGTTGTTGGTGTTATATGGAAGAAAGAAGAACACGTTCTAGCTGATCAATATGTGTTGGCAATAATATCACCTTTGATTTGCAGAGGAAGAGAGGAGGAAGAGGGAGGAAGCAGAGATGGAACTCAAGCTTGACGCAATTGCAGCTAAGTAGCTGCAGAGGGAAATTGAGATTGAAGAGAATGATAGACATAGAAGGATGTCTCTCCTAAAATTTTGAAGCATGGATTTCTTCTAGACCTCCTTATATCTGACCCTTTTGTTAGGAAACTTTTGCAACCCTTTTAATTGTTTTTTTGCGTGGGGAAAAGTTGCAGTCGAGATCAGAAGATCCTCAGTACATGGCGGTCTCAGATGCATCCACACATCCGTGGTACTCTCGATATGACTATAATGTGCCAGACGATTGACAACTCTATTCCGATCCCTAGTCAACTTTTGGGGAATAAACTCCCTATAACACATGAATTCCTTAATTTTAGCCACGAGACGCTTCCAGTGCTTCGTTACAATTGAAAACAAACCTATATGCTGCAAAAATAACCGAACCATCATGTCGTCGGAGAATCATCCCTGCCGATGATGCGCCGGATTCCATTGAAAAAGATCCATCCACTGAAAGAGCAACATAATCAGTGGTCGGGGGTGCCCAAGGACTAGGGACAGGAGTAATGCTCACTTCTGGTAGTCCAGTCAATAACCGACATTTTACCCTTTAGTAATTTCCTTTGTACAGTACATGCACACATCTCCAATAGACTTCATATAACAGTCCAAAAAAAATCCACCGTAGTTGTCACCGGGGAACCTCTTTGTCATGAGTAACACCATTCTGTATTTGCCTAATACGCCAAATAAGTATAAGAACTCTATCACGCTCAGCTTCATTGCAATTTAGCAGCAAGTTTAGTAGCCATTCCTTGCCACTATTAATAAGGAGCTGGTCTGGTGGAAGCGACCAGACATGTCTCATGCCCCCCCATATGCTATGTGCATGGTTGCATGTAAATTGTACTAGTAGAATGCCCGTGCGTTGCCATGGGCTTCTGAAATAATTTGCTGAAGTTATATAAAATAGTCTGCTGAAGTTCTTTAATGATAGTGCATGCAAAAATTTCACAGGTAGAGACAATAAAACACGGTCATAATTGCCTAATAATTGAAGTTCACTTCACGTGTAATGTAAACCGATAACAAAATAGCGAATTGGCAATGTATACATATAAAGTGATGATCCAACTAAAAATCTATTTCGAATATTGAGATCAACTTGCGCTTAAGAAATTCTCGCACAATATCGCACAATATAAGGCAAGTTGTCTTTAGTTTCATTCGCACGATGTTTGAGCAAGTATAATAAAAACTGCTTTCTCGACTCATACCCATCCTGCAAAAGCAAATATGTAGTTAGCAAGAATATTTCATATGGAAGATTTAACAACATGTATAACGCACAATACTCACCGCGCAAACCGGTTTCGCAAGGTTTTTACTGTTCCACCAGATCATAAAATGAAAGATAAAATAGCTAGGCAAATCCCTGCAATTTATGAAATTGTTATTGTGTTAAATATGGCGATAACAAAAATAAATATTTGTATTATGACCTTATTACCCGTCTATGCTCGTGCCATTCTGGTTGCTTTATTTCAAGCAGGAGTACTTCTTTGTATTCCCTCGTAAAACTATAGGATTGCTGCCGCCGGGAGATCTACAGGAACGAACGTTTTTCTTGCAGTGTTAACGCATGGGCGGAGCTACATCAGGGACATATGTCCACTCCTAGGCGTCCACTGCGGCCGTCCTCTTCTTGGCGCACGCGCGCCCGATCGCAGCCGCCACCGCCACAATCAGCACCGCCGGCACGTTCGCACAGGCTTCCAAGCGCTGGAGCTTATCGCCGGGCTCGTGGACGCCGTGAGCCGCCACCTCCCACCACAGCGCGGCCGCCATCGCGACGCGCAGCGGCATGCGCGGCGCTGCCACAGCGACCTCGGCTCGGAGCATGCGCCCGGCCGCCGCGGCACACCGGCGCGCCACCTCCTCCTCGAGGCCCATCCGCCGGGCCCAGCCCTCGAGCGCCGCCTCACAGCGCACGCGAACGACGCCCCTGGACTGCGAGACGCGCGTGCGGCGGTGGCGGGACGCGAGGGTGCTGGCGCCGTGCACCTCGGCGTCGCACGGCGCGCAGAGGAACGCCGCGTCGGCCCGGCAGTGCACGTCCGCCCCCGCGCCGCACAGCTCGCAGCGCTCGCCCGCGGCGCACATCCCCGCTGCTGGACGCACGGCCGCCGGCGGGGGAGACGGACGACGGACGACGGACGAGGCAGCCAACTGGAGTGGCGTACGTGCGTGCTCGGCTTCACTCCCTTCGTCCCGGCCGGCGCCGGCGCGTACTTAAAGGCGAGCGAGGGAGGGAACCCGGCCGGCCGTGAGAGCGAGACCTTTCTCGCTCCTCGCGTGCAAGTTTCGTGCGGCACGGATGCAAAAGGAGGCGACGTCCGGCTCGTCTTTGGGTTGGCGAGGACGTGGAGTACTAGGTAACCAGCCACGGCCATGTTGGAACAAGCGCGTGACACCTGCACGGCTGCACTTGCACGAGAGGCCAAGAGAGTGGAGTAAAGTGGCCGCGGTTCATCAATGTGAGCCGCGACTGTTTAGCTACATTTCAGTCAGCTGAATTTTAAATTCGGATCAGTCGATTTTGAATGAAGGAATAAGAAGGAAAGGCCTCGCCGGAGAGAAGGAAGGGGCTAGCCATCATCACCCCATTATCCATCTTAGGGGCGTTGGTGGGGCTTCACAGGAGAACAAAACCGGCCATTGCCGGGGCTAGAGGGATGGCCGGCGGCGGCGGCAGCACGGCGGTGGGAGGAGGTTGAGGAGAGGGCGGGGCGGCGAGGCAGCACAAGAGCGCCACCGGCCGTGGGCAGTGGTGGCCGACGGTTCGGCCTGGGTTGTATCAGGCGGGTGTGGAGGAAGAAAAGAAACAGTAGATGTGGTTTCAGGTTAAAGACGAAGCATGGTCTGTTGGATCTTGATCCAACTCTTGAGATAGGAAAAGATGAATCGATTGTCCGTTTTTCTATTTTCAGTCGACTAACGACTAGCCACTTGCGAGCCGCGAGTTGGATGGCCCGGTGGTCGCCATTGGGATGCGCCGACCGACGGAGTCATCCTTGCCCATGAAACCTTGTCCCGCTCCAACTAGTACTCCCTCTGTAAACTAATATAAGAGCGTTTAGATCACTATTTTAGTATTCTAAACGCTCTTATATTAGTTTACGGAGGGAGTACTATTGGAGTACATGACTGGCTCCCACTATCTGAGCTCGGTCGATCGCTCGTGGTTTCATCGGGTAGTTATTCTTCAGAAGAACTAACAGCCAGTCCCTGAAATTCTAATTTGGGCGAGTCAGTTTTGTTAGCTGCGATCAACAAGTGGTTTATTCTTTGATTAAGAAAAAGTGATTGCAAAGAAAAAAGTTCACTTTGAGTTGAAGGTCCAAATAGAGGAAGAAACAAGGGGAGCGGGTATAAAATTACTTTAACAATTTAAAAACCGTGAATTTGAGAAAAGTGAAAGTTGTGTAAAAATTTGTTACCGTATTTAAGAAAATTGCTAGCGTATTTAAATTTTTTTTGATAGCATTCAAAACAATGTTTGTGGTGTTTAAAAAATGTTCACATGTTTAAAAATAAATTTACCTGACACTTTCAGAAAATGTTTATACAATGTAAAACAAATGTTTATGTAATTCAAAAACATCTTTCATACCATTTGAAAAAATGTTCACAGATTTCAGAAAAATTGTTGGTGACATTAAAAAAAAGCTATATACAATATAGAAAATGTTCGCATGGTTTCTTTTTAAAAAAATGTCATATAAAGAAATTTGACATATATTTGAAAAATATTTTAAATATATTCAAAGAATATTAGAAACTCATATTTGAAAAATAAATTGTTAATCATGTATTTTAAAAATGTTAAACATGTATAACAATGTTTTAGATGTATACAAAAATACAATGTGTATGAAAAAAGTACATATGAAAAAATATATTAAAAAAGTGACAGAAATAAAGAAAGAAATAAAATTAAAGAATATTGAAGAAATAAAAAGAGTAAACAAAGTACCCAAAAAATAAAGAAAAAGGAAAAATAAAACCCAAAGAAAACCGATGCAAATAGTGAAACCCGATAAGAAACACACAAGAGTGGAAAAAACTCAAGTTAGAGGCGCTACAACACTGGCATTGGCCCATTCCCTCTCGCATAAACAAGCCCACCTAATTAGAGTCCACGTTGTTCTGGTCTAATACTCTCTTTTTTTTGCGGGAAAGGGAGTTTCATTTATCAGGTAATATGATTACAATCAGCAGAAACAATGCTCGCAATCTCGTCAGGAGGCGTGCGCAACCAGCACGCAGTCCGCTGTTGCGTTCATCCCATTTGAGCAAGAGTATGACTAGCTATCTTTACATTACGCCTGATCTTGATTATATGAATCCTCCTTTCTTGAGCTAGTAGCGATCTGATCTCCATTACTCTATGAGTATGTGCTGATCGATCTTGCCCCGATGCTGAGATTGATTGTAGAGCTTCGACACAATCGGTCTCCACCACAATGTCCAGTTTAGTCCAATTGAGGGCCAAAATAATACCTTCATGAATTGCTGCCAACTCGGCTTCCAGTGCGTCCATGCAGTTCCCAAAACCTCTGATTGCAGCAAGCATCACAACCCCAGTGTGATCACCGAGAAGCATCCCTGCACCAGCGGTACCATCCATGAGCAAAAAGGACCCATCGACGTTGAGTTTTCCGCGGCCGGGCACTGGCGGTGTCCAACGTTCCACATGTGTATGGGCTTCTGCTTCCATATGGGCTCACCAAAATAATCCACCACCTGTTTACCTTTGGTCGGGTCTGCATCAGGGTATGTTCCAACGACAATAGCGATGACACATAGCTGGCGAGGAAGCGACGAGAGGCCTCGATTGGAACCGCTGGTTTATGGTGGGTTACTTCATTGCGAACATGCCAAGCCCGCCATAGGATCATCATAATGAAGAGTCGTTGGGATCAGTCCGTTTCTCAAGGAGACAGAAGATCCACTCCGGCTCAGTATCCTGAAGGTCGGCATCATTGGGGAGGTCCCAAACTTCTCTCATAGCATTCCAGAGGCCGGCTGCATGGGAGCAGCGGATGAAGGCATGATGAGCATCCTCCGTGTCATGACCGCATATGGTGCAAGCCTGAACAGATTGCATGTGTTTCAATTTTTTTGTAGCCTCTGTAGCTAGAGATTCATGTGCAGCTTTCCACGCAAATATACATACTTTTGGAGGCGCTTCCAAATCAAGTCCCAGACAGGGTGCCGGCCATCCGGATGAGCGCTGGACGCTCCAGGATCATTTTCAGGCATTTTCTCATGTAAACCAAGAAAGTATGCACTTTTCACGGAGAAACAGCCGCGGTTATCAGGAAACCGTGCCACAAAGTCAGACTCCAGCTGTTGTGAGGGTTTGATTTTCATGATCACATCAATGTCAACTTGATAAAAATATTGTTGTAGTAGCCCTCTGTTCCATGTTCCATCAGTTTTCAACAGTTCAGCAATCCATTTGAGACAGCAACGTCTTCTAGGGGTATGGGCCGACATGAAGTACCATGGGGAGTCCATGGGTCTCTCCATATCCGGACCTTTGCACCGTTACCTATACGCCACATAATTCCTTTTTTCAACAGTTCGAGGCCGTACTCAATAGCTTTCCAAGTGGAGGATGCATTACCCGTAAAAACTATGTCTACCAGTGGCCCATTTGGGTAGTACTTAGCCCTGAGCATTTGGGCACAAAGACTATCAATTTTTCTAATAATCTCCATGCCTGCTTAGCCAATAGAGACTGATTAAAAATTTGCAAGTCTCGGAAGCCCATGCCTCCGCATGTCTTTGGTCTGATCATGCAATACCAGGAAATCCAGTGTGTGCGCCGCTGATTCTTACTAGCAGTCCACCAAAACTCTCTTATCATTTTCATAAGATCTTCATAGCCCTGCCGGTAGTTTAAAAACACCCATCAAAAAGGTTGGCAAGGATTGCGCGACCGCTTTGATGAGAATTTCTTTGCCGCCACTGCAGTACTCTCCCCACTGAACCATTCTTTTTAATAGTTTTTCTTGAATGCTCTGAAACTTCCCTCTAGTCATACGGCCCTCTGGGGTAGGGAGACCCAAGTATTTAGGCTCAAACTCAACTTGTGTGACTTGTAGCACATGCTTGATTTCCTCTTGTACCACATTTGGGCAAGCCTTCCCAAACATCAAAGAGCACTTATCAATATTGACCAACTGTCCGGTACCTTGCGCATACGTGTTGATGACATGCTGCACCCGCGGAGCTTGCTCAGTTTCTGCTTTAAAAAAGAGCATTGTATCGTCCACGAATAACAAATGTGAGATACCAGGGGCTCTACGACATATCCTCAGAGGCTCAATCTGCTTGTCATTGATCTCTTTCTGAACTAATGCTGAGAGGCCGTCTGCAACTAACAAAAACAGGAAAGGCGACAAGGGATCGCCTTGGCGGAGGCCACAGGACGGGGTAAACGAATCCAACAAGGTTCCGTTGAATTTGACAGAGTAGCTGACCGTGGTCACACATGACATGATCCAGTCGATCCACCGGTGAGAGAAACCTAAGCCTTTCATCGCCTTCTCAAGGAAACCCCAGTCCACTCGATCATAAGCTTTTGACAAGTCAATTTTGTATGCACATAAGTTCTTCCCTGGGTTTGTGTTCTGTTCAATGAAGTGAAAGCACTCAAAGGCCACGAGGGCATTGTCTGTAATTAGCCTTCCAGGGCCGAACGCACTTTGGTTCACCGAAATGATATCACCAAGAATGAGCCTTAGTCTGTTTGCTAAGCATTTTGCAATCACCTTGTAAAGTACAGTGCACAAACTGATAGGCCAGAACTCGCGCAAGTTCAATGGTCGATCCACTTTAGGATGAGAACAATTGCGGTATGATTAATATTGGCTGGCATATTACCTGTAGCAAAGAATAGCTTGACTGCTGCAATAACTTCTGTTTTTATAGTCCCCCAATTCCTTTGATAAAAACTGGCCTGGAAGCCGTCTGTACCTGGAGCCTTCAATGGCCCAATCTCAAAGAGAGCATCTGATATTTCTTTGTCAGAGAGCTCCTTACATAGGGCTTCATTCATATCTTCAGAGACCTTTTTTTTCAAACAAATTGACGATGTCACTTGGGTTCAGATTGGGGTCCCGCGAGAAGAGATTCTGAAAGAATTGTGTGGCCATCCCTTCGAGCTCAGCCTGTGAGGATGCCCAGCTGCCATCATCCTTCTGAAGTTTCACGATTTTGTTCTTTTTTGCACGCCACATTGCTTTCCAATGGAAACTATTTGTATTACAGTCCCCCTCTTTTAGCCAGTTAACTCTAGAGCGATGCAACCAAAGCATTTCCTCTTTATATAAGAGTTCATTCAGCTTGTCTGAAAGCTTCCTCACCTCCTTACTGTCAGCTCCATGCATCAGCAAACTATTCAATTCAGAATGGACTGATTCAAGCTCGCGAAGTATGTTACCAAACTTGCGACTACTCCTAGGCAATCTTGGATAGCGCCCAGGTCACTCTTATCACCAGCTGAAGCCCAAGCCTGTTCAATAATTTCTGGCAAATCAGAAGCCCTTTCCCAAAAGAGTTCATACTGCCGGTATCGTCTCTTATTCTGTGGCAATTTCTCAGCTTGAAGATGGACCAGCAGTGCACAATGGTCAGAACATGAGGAAATAATGTGTTCGACCGAGGCATCAGGGAAAGTATCTCGCCAACCTGCATCAGCCACGACACGATCGAGCCTCACTTTGACATTCTTTCTACCTCCCCTTTTATTATCATAAGTGAAGGGAACTCCTTTAAAGCCCAGATCAACAAGTTTGCAATCATCAAGGGCATCACGGAAGGCCACCATTTGCCCTTCAGCTCGAGTGGTAAAGGAAAAGTGCTCAAATTGCCATAGCGCTTAGTTGAAGTTGCCCATGACGGTCCATGGCAAATCTGACTTGGATTTCAACTGCCTCAATGTGTCCCACATGAGATTTCTATTTTCTGCCTTTGGCTCTCCATACGCACAAGTTAATCTCCATGTCACAGCGTCTGGAGACGATCCCACATATGCATCAATGTACCGTTCATTGAGATCTTTTATTTCCACATACAAGTGCTCATCCTAGAAGAGGGCCAGCCCTCCACTGAACCGTGCACTGCTTATTCCTGCAAAGCCTCTCAGGCCTAGCCGATTTCTCAAAAGTCTTCTCTTTATCTTATTAGTTTGACAAAGGAATATAAAGCTAGGATGATGCACTTGATTGAGGGACACCAAGTCGCGGACTGTCTTGGAGCCCCCAATTCCTCGGCAATTCCACGCCAAGCAGACTATATCTCCTGTCGTTGTTGTTCTTTGTAATAACGGCGACAGAATACAGAATAGCAGTAGGATTCCTGATACAACCACCATGGTCGAACTGTGTACCTGTATGACCAAGAGTACTACTGCGATCCCCTCCCGATTCTGCTACTTTTGCATGGCCACTCCCTATCGATTTGGAGTTCCTCCTTCCGCTCGCAATGGGTTCCTGCGAGGAGCTGCTCAATATCACAGATCTGGCGGACGGGGCCGCAACATGCCCGCTCCGGAGGTGGGTTCCCCGTGCGAGGCTATCGCCGTTCACGCCGGCGAAGGGCGTGCGTGGTAGCGGCGGCTGGGCTTCGCCCTTTTTCCGCCAGACCCTAGCGGCCATTTTTTGGGTCTAATACTCTCTTAAACCGCATTGGAGCCCAAGCCAGAATAATATAATCAACGTTGGCCAATTGCATTAGTTGGATATACACATCAATAAAGCTTCGCATGATCGTCACAAAAAAATTAGATGGATATACTCCACATTGTTTGCATAATTATAATAAATCTAATACTTGTGGTGGTGTCACTTTAAAGAATAGATGAACAAAAGTAGAAATACAGAAAAAAAATATAATGTTTCCCAAGGAAAAATGAATTTGTGGCACTGGTATTACCCTTAAAGAAGAGATAAAATAAAAATAAGAAACAATGACAAAATTGGCACACAATTTATACTAAAATTGTGATTTTTTATGATATGCAAGAATAAGCATATAGTATTGAATTTTCAAAAAATAAGAAATTTTCTAAGGAGTGAATTAGTGGCGTTGGTATTACCTTTAAACAAGAATTAAATGAAATAAAAACTAAATGAAAAAAAGAAGTTGTGTAAGGGAGAAGAATTAGTGGCATTGGTATAACCTTTAAGCAAGAATTAAATGAAATAAAAACTAAATGAAAAAAGGAAGTTGTGTAAGGGAGAAGAATTAGTGGCATTGGTATAATCCTTCACGAAGAAAAACTAGAATAAAGACTAAAATGAAATCAGAAAATGGAGCTTCCTAAAGAAGAATGAATGAGTGGCATTGTATTACCCTTGAGGAAAAATAATTTTAAAAAAACTTGCGCCAAAATTACATATTTTGTGATTTGTAAAGAATAAGCATATAATAGTGCGATTTCCGCACTCTAGTATATTTTATACGCATATAGTATAGTAGTTGCGTGTATACTTACACACACAAATACAAATTGATATTTTCTAAGAAAGAATGAAGCAGTAACACTGGTATTACCCATAAAGAAGAACACAAAATGAAAATAAAACTTAAAACAAAAACTTGCACCTAATTTGCCTAGAAAATTGCGCTTTTTAAAATGTGCAAGAATAAACCTATAATAGTGAAATTTCGCACTCTAGTATAATTTTACAAACATATTGTATAATACCTGTGTGTATACTTACACACACAAATAAAAAATGACGCTTTTCCAAGCAAGAATGAATTAGTGCAATTGGTATTGCCCTTAACGGAAAATTTTTTAATTAAAACTAAAAAATAAAAATGATATTTTCTGAGAAAGAATGAATTAGTGACATCGGTATTACCCTTCACGAAGAAACAGAATGAAATAAAAAACTAAAAAATAAAGTTTTCTATGGAGTAATGAATTAGTGGCATTAATAATACCGTTCAAGAAGTAAGAAAATGAAGAAGAAAAAACACACAAATTTGCACTAAAATTGCACTTTTTGTAACACGATCTTACACACATATTGTATTATACTTACGTGCATACATTTACACTCACCCAACATCCCAAAAATACCCATAAGAACCAAACTACTAAATAAAAAATAAAAATAAAAACAAACACACATAAAATCAGGGAAAAAAGGAAACAGGGAACAAATTACAAGCCAAATAAGAAAAATGATTGGCCTCAAAACTGGGGCAAGTTGAAACCCAATCGATCGAGGCATAAACGTACTATACATATACTTATCCCCGATCCCTGTTATTACTTTTGGTATTCTTCCATTAAGAGGCTAGGTCTCTTTTCCTAGCAGCCTACATTGTTTGGTATGTTAATGATGTGAGAATGATGGCCATGTATTCAAAAGCTAAAGTTATACCTACTCAATTAACAACAAAATCCCAATTTTTATCTTGCACCAAAATTTTGAGTGGAATTTTGGTAGCTGAATTATATCACATCAATCATTTATATTCCTGGAAATTCGACAATTATCTTTAGTTCATTTTTAAAATCCTGCTTTGTAATCTCAATTCTGCTTAGCCAATACATTGATCCTGACTTTGTTGCTTCATTATTGATGTTCTTCATCACTCCACGTATGTAGTTTTAGTTTTGCACTTGGTATGGGTATGGTTAGCCCTTTTTAAAAGTAAACCACATTTAGTATATGCAATGTTCCGAACATGTTCATGTGAATCATGCACCCCAGATCATCTTCTTTCAATTCTTGTACACTGGGATTATCCTTCTCTAAGGTAGCAGAAAGGCACGGTGCATATGTTTTTCAAAGGACTGCAGCTAAACTGTAGTGTAGGCTAGGTTATGTTTGAACATGGCGCTACGATGATGTAGTTTATGGTTTAAACTAAACTTTACCCGTTGCTCCTAGTGGAAAAATGTTTATCCAAGAATTTAACAGTTCCCTAAAAATTACAAATTTCACTATTGTTTTAGGCTTTAATAGCTTTGCTATCAGTAATATTGTGTGAAACTTTTAGTCATCTTAATGTGTTAAAAAAACCTAATGTGTTGTTCTATGCTATGTAAGAATGGTGTTCCATTATGTGAATAAGAAATGTTGGAGCATATTACTCCAAAGCCCCATGTCTATAGTACAATTTATTTGAGGTACCTTTTTTTGTTGCCTTAATAGAAGGAGTAAGCTATAATTGTTATAAAACACGGACAAGTATATATACTGACATTGATGTTTCCGGATGATGTATGCCACTGCTCACTGGCCTGGTACTTGTTACCTGCATTTAATATTGTACAGCTGACCTAGTACTTATTACATGCATTTGATATTGTACTTATCTCTTTAATTACATGAACTCATGTCTTAACAAACAACCCTTAAAACATGTAAAAATTCAGGTCATAGTTATGATGTAACATCAGTAGGGGTGCGTAGGTGTTGTTTGGGAGGGAGAAACCTAAAGGTTGGAAATATTCTCTTGCTAACTGAAAGTTGTCATAGTCAATATGGTCACATGTGGTCTTACTTAGGTCTCAAAATATTAGCGAGTATGTCCAACAAGCTTTCGCAAGAAAGACAGTAAATGAAATCTACTATTTGGTTTCTAGAAACTCCGAGCATTAATTTTGACATTCACATGTCAAGATCATTGCAATTAGTATTCTTATGTTATTATGTTGAGTGTTTGCATTACCACAAAAAGAATGTTGAGTGTTTGCACAACAAAAAATGGTGTATCATCATGCATGATGGTTTCAGGTTTGCTTACAAGAAGGTCTATATGTTGATGTTCTCCACATGTTCTAGCTCAGAGTGTGCGGATGTGCATGTTGCGCTTTATGGAAAGTATTGCAACCAGGGAAATGGTGTTGTGTACATGTTGATTTTATTTGAAATTAGTTCACCTTTATGAGGTATTGTACATATTAAAAGGAAAGATGTTGTATAGCCTGTCAAATAACTCCCTCAATTGATTTGTCAGTTCCATGATTGTTTAGTTATATAATGTTGGAAGATTATTGGATGTTGATAGATGCTATGTTGCCTACAAAAAGGAAAGAAGTCCAGATAACTGGGAGGTTGCACAAACCAGTCACTCCACCACCTAAAGTCCAAAACAAATTGCTTAACTCCTAACCTTTCCAATACCATTTAAACGACCTCCCAATCCTACCAGGATGTAATCAAGTTTGAGGGGACCGTTTAAATGGTATTTGAAAGGTCAGTGCATCAAGTAACTGGTTTTGGACTAAAAGGTGGAGTGATCGGTTTGTGCAACCTCAAGGGGTTACTTGGAGTTCTTTCTGCAAAAGATACCAAGTTTACAACCCGTCATGCAGTGCTTACAATGCTCCTTATTTAATAGATCCGCTATTTCTCATATCTATGTCGGCAATGATTGCTGTTATCGTGACAGGCGTCTGATTTTATTTCAGAAATCAGTCAGGCGTATTAAAAAAACTTCCAAAAGAAAAACTAATATATGTTTTCCCTGAAAAGGTGTCGATGGCAATGGTTCCCGGCACAACTGGCCACCTGTGTCATGCCAATCATCCTAGCCCACTAGCCCACGTGCTCGGCACATGACGGGTCGGCATGACACGTGACTAAGGGGGCCATGCTTAGGCCTTCAGGTGAGATCCGTGTGCCAGCATGACACGAGCCATTTTTCTTTCTTTAACGATACTTATAGCAAAAAATAGACCCAAAAAAAATAGACCAACTGGCCAGAAAAGTATGCACACCATTAGAGCTAAATGTGCGGCGAGCTGACCCACATAAACATACCTAGTGGGCCCTGTCATGCCTAATATGTTGAAGTGTGGTTGGGGCGTGCCGTGCTGGCCCACTTGGCCAGGTTTGGTCCCTAGTCGAGTGCACATGTCCTCGAGCATCGTCAATTGGCACCTTAGCGGCCTGCAACTCCCATTTAGCGCGTAGGTCCTGCGCTAGCAACCCAGGGCGCACCCCCGAGCGCCCGATGTAGTCTTTGAGCCGGCCCATTCGGGGTTTATTCACCACCGGTTTTGGGAAGGCGAACCTATCAAAACCGATTTTTGCCTTTTCCTCTGGTTTTTCCTTTCCTTTTCTTTTACGTTTCTTTTTTCTTTTCTTACTTTTCATATTTTATATTTCTTACTTCCTTTTATTTTATATTTTTGCGAAAACATTTCATTTTTTTGAAGACTTTTTAAAATTGTAAACATATTCTGATGTTGTGGGCATTTGTTGAATCTTGATATGTTCTACCAATTCATGACGATTTTTGAATCCGTGAACATATATTAATCTCGTGAACATTTTTTTAAATTTCCAAACATTTTCTGATATTTGGGAAAAAAATATAAATTCAGAACATTTTTTTGAAATGCATGAACACCTTTTGAATTCATGAATATTGTTTTTAAACAGCGAAAATTGTTTGAATTGAAGAAGTTTATTTGAAAAATTCAGAATCATATTTTGAAATTTGCAAACATTTTGTGTTTTTGTGAACATGTTTAAAAATTCATGAACATTATTTATATTCTAGGAATTTTATTTAAATTCATGCACATTTATCCTCAAATGATTTGAAAAACTGTGCACATTTTTTTAATATGCCAACATTTATTAAAAAACATGCACATTTTTCTAATCCGCGGGCATTTTAAGATTTCCAGAACATTTTTAAAATCCTGGGAATTATTTTTGAATTCACTATCATTTTATGAGTTCTTGAACATTTGTTTTTCAAAATTCTGGACTACTTACAAATTTGAATTTTTTGAAATCCGGAATTATTAAGAGAAAAAACAGTAAAGATAAAAGCAAAAAACACCAAATAAGAAAAACAGGGGGTGCCCCCTCCCCCACGCGCATGGCTCACCAAATAAGCAAAATTCCTTTCTCTTTTTTCGTTTCTTCTTTTTTCTTTTTCCTTTTTTTTCCTTTCCTTTTCTCTTCTCTTTTCCTTTTTCTTTCGTCTTTTTCCATCATTACTTTTTCACTATAGTTGCGAATTATCTTTTCAAATTCGCAAACACTTTTTTTTCACCGAATTCGAAAAATGTTCATCATTTAAAAAAAATGTTCAACAATCCAAAAAGTGTTCACTGAATTCAATTTTTTTGTTCATCGGATTTAAGAAATGTTCGCCCAAATTCAAAAAAATTCACTGACCTAAACAAATGTACATTAAATTCAAATTTTGTTCATCATTTTCAAAAAATGTTCATCAAATTCAACTTTTTTGTTTATTGGATTTAAAAAATGTTAACCAAAAGTCAAAAATTGTTCACAGAACTAAAAAAATCATTAAATCAAATTTTGTTTAACATTTTCAAAAAATGTTCATCAAATTCAACATTCTTGTTCATCGGATTTAAAAAATGTTCACAAAAATTCAAAAAATGTTCACCGGCTAAAAATAGTTCATGAAAAATCAAAATTTGTTCATCATTTTCAAAAAAAAATGTTCGTCAAGCTAAAATCATGTTCATCAGATTTAAAAAATGTTCAGCAAATTAAATATATTTCACCGAACTAAAAAAATATTCGTTAAATTAAATTATTTTCGTCATTTTCGAAAAATGTTCATCGACTTCAACTTTTTGTTCGTCGGATTAAAAAAATGTTCATAAAAATTCCAAAATTGTTCACCGACCTAAAAAAATGTTCATTAAATTTAAATTTTGTTCATCATTTCCAAAAAATGTTCGTCAAAACTCAAAATTTTGTTCATTGATTTCAAAATGTATTCATCTATTTTTCAGGGAAAATGTTCTTGAATACGAATTTTTTTCATCGAGTTAAAGAATTTTTCATCGAATTCAAAACTTGTTCATGAAATATAAAAATTATTCATCATTACTAATAGATGTTCATTAAAATTTAGAAAATGTTCATTTTTTTGAATCAGAAACATTTTTGAATCCAGGAACTGTTTTAAAGACAATTCACTATATTTTGAATTTTGGATTCAAACCCGAATTATAGTAATATAGAATAAAAGAAAGACAGAAAATAAATGTGCATATATTCTAAAACAGTATATTTCAAAATCCACTCTACATAAGCCATCGAAAAAAATATAAATGTGCATTGGCAGAAGATTTATCACGTATACGACAGATGTATACAAAAAAGTGAAATGTTTATGAAACAATTTGATCATGTATTTTAAAAAACTTGGTCAAGAATTTGAAAAAAATGTTGAACAAGTGTTTGAAAAATGTTAACCCAACACTTGGATAATGTTAAATGTGTATAGAAAAAGTGTTGACCATATACTAAAGAAATAATAATAAAAAAATTATTAGATATATAAAAACTGTTGATTATGCATTCAATAAAAAAATATAAAATTTTTAATCAAGCATTTGAAAAATGCTAATAAAGTAAATGAAAAATGTTAATCAAGCATTGGAAAAAGTGAAATGTGTTAAAAATGTTAATATTGCTTTTAAAAGTTGTTAATCAAGCAGTTGGAAAATGTTAAATGTGGATGGACATTTTTTGACCATGTATTAGAAAATAGTAACTCCGCCTATGTTGTCTCAACATAGCCGGTCCCAAGCCCGGGTAAAGGAGGAGGGTTGTGATAGGCTTGGCGAGCCAACGTAAAAACTCAGCCACTCTTATGGAGATGAAACCCAAAAGATTTTCGTTGGGGCGTAACCCTCTCAGCGACGCGCCACATCGGAACCCGGGTGTGGTGGAAAATGGGCAAGGGCCGGGCCGTCACCCCCCAAGTGGCGCGCTGTATCTTGATCCGGATACGGTGGCAAGTGAGCGAGGATCGGGTCGTCGCATCCTTAGTGGCGCGCTACATCGGCGCTCGGATGTAGTGGAAAATGAGCAAGGGTCTTCGCATTTGACTCGACGAGTGCGAAGGGTAAGGAAGCTAGCCGAGCCTAGGAGGATTCGCTTAGGTAGCTGGAACGTAGGGTCTCTGACAGGAAAGCTTCGGGAGCTAGTTGATGCAGCAGTGAGGAGAGGTGTTGATATCCTTTGCGTCCAAGAAACCAAATGGAGAGGACAGAAGGCGAAGAAAGTGGAGGATACCGGCTTCAAGCTGTGGTACACGGGGACGGCTGCAAACAGAAATGGCGTAGGCATCTTGATCAACAAGAGCCTCAAGTATGGAGTGGTAGACGTCAGGAGACATGGGGACCGGATTATCCTGGTCAAGCTGGTAGCTGAGGACTTGGTTCTCAATGTTATCAGCGCATATGCCCCGCAAGCAGGCCACAATGAGAACACCAAGAGGGAGTTCTGGGAAGGCTTGGAAGACATGGTTAGGAGTGTACCGATTGGTGAGAAGCTCTTCATAGGAGGAGACCTCAATGGCCACATGGGTACATCTAACACAGGTTTTGAAGGGGCGCATGGGGGCTTTGGCTATGGCATCAGGAATCAAGAAGGAGAAGATGTCTTAAGCTTTGCTCTAGCCTACAACATGATTGTAGCTAACACCCTCTTTAGAAAGAGAGAATCACATCTGGTGACTTTTAGTAGTGGCCAACACTCTAGCCAGATTGATTTCATCCTCTCGAGAAGAGAAGATAGGTGTGCGTGCCTAGACTGTAAGGTGATACCTGGGAAGAGTGTTGTACCCCAGCATAAGCTGGTGGTTGCTGACTTCCGCTTTCGGATTCGTGTCCAGCGGGATAAGCGTGCCAAGGTCGCTAGAACGAAGTGGTGGAAGCTCAAGGGGGAGGTAGCTCAGGTGTTCAAGGAGAGGGTATTTAAGGAGGGCCCTTGGGAGGAAGGAGGGGATGCGGACAATGTGTGGATGAAGATGGCGACTTGCATTCGTAAGGTGGCCTCGGAGGAGTTTGGAGTGTCCAGGGGAAGGAGAAGCGAAGATAAGGATACCTGGTGGTGGAATGATGATGTCCAGAAGGCGATTAAAGAGAAGAAAGATTGTTTCAGACGCCTATACCTGGATAGGAGTGCAGACAACATAGAGAAGTACAAGATGGCGAAGAAGGCCGCAAAGCGAGCTGTTGGTGAAGCAAGGGGTCGGGCATATGAGGACCTCTACCAACGGTTAGGCACGAAGGAAGGTGAAAGGGACATCTATAAGATGGCTAAGATCCGGGAGAGGAAGACGAGGGATATTGGCCAAGTCAAATGCATCAAGGACGGAGCAGGCCAACTCTTGGTGAAGGACGAAGAGATTAAGCATAGATGGCGGGAGTACTTCGACAAGCTGTTCAATGGGGAGAATGAGAGTTCTACCATTGAACTGAATGACTCCTTTGATGAGACCAGCATGCATTTTGTGCGGCGCATCCAGGAGTCTGAGGTGAAGGAGGCTTTAAAAAGGATGAAAGGAGGCAAGGCGATGGGCCCTGATTGTATCCCCATTGAGGTGTGGAAAGGTCTCGGGGACATAGCGATAGTATGGCTAACCAAGCTTTTCAACCTCATTTTTTGGGCAAACAAGATGCCAGAAGAATGGAGACAAAGTATATTAGTACCAATCTTCAAGAACAAGAGGGATGTTCAGAGTTGTACTAATTACCGTGGAATTAAGCTGATGAGCCATACAATGAAGCTATGGGAGAGAGTCATTGAGCACCGCTTAAGAAGAATGACAAGCGTGACCAAAAATCAGTTTGGTTTCATGCCTGGGAGGTCGATCATGGAAGCCATTTTCTTGGTACGACAACTTATGGAGAGATATAGGGAGCATAAGAAGGACTTGCATATGGTGTTCATTGACTTGGAGAAGGCCTATGATAAGATACCGCGGAATGTCATGTGGTGGGCCTTGGAGAAACACAAAGTCCCAGCAAAGTACATTACCCTCATCAAGGACATGTACAATAATGTTGTGACAAGTGTTCGAATAAGTGATGTCGACGCCGATGACTTCCCGATTAAGATAGGACTGCATCAGGGGTCAGCTTTGAGCCCTTATCTTTTTGCTTTGGTGATGGATGAGGTCACAAGGGGTATACAAGGAGATATCCCATGATGTATGCTCTTTGCGGATGATGTGGTGCTAGTTGACGATAGTCGGACGGGGGTAAATAGGAAGTTAGAGTTATGGAGACGAACCTTGGAATCGAAAGGGTTTAGGCTTAGTAGAACTAAAACCGAGTACATGATGTGCGGTTTCAGTACTACTAGCTGTGAGGAGGAGGAGGTTAGCCTTGATGGCCAGGTGGTACCTCGGAAGGACACCTTTCGTTATTTGGGGTCAATGTTGCAGGAGGATGGGGGTATTGATGAAGATGTGAACCATGAAGATGTGAACCATCGAATCAAAGCCGGATGGATGAAGTGGCGCCAAGCTTCTGGCATTCTCTGTGACAAGTGAGTGCCACAAAAGCTAAAAGGCAAGTTCTACAGGACGGCGGTTCGACCCGCAATGTTGTATGGCGCGGAGTGTTGGCCGACTAAAAGGCGACATGTTCAACAGTTAGGTGTGGCGGAGATGCGTATGTTGAGATGGATGTGTGGCCACACGAGGAAGGATCGAATCCGGAATGATGATATACGAGATAGAGTTGGGGTAGCACCAATTGAGGAGAAGCTTGTCCAACATCGTTTGAGATGGTTTGGGCATATTCAGCGCAGGCCTCCAGAAGCTCCAGTGCATAGCGGACGGCTAAAGCATGCGGAGAATGTCAAGAGAGGGCGGGGTCGACCGATTTTGACATGGGAGGAGTCCATTAAGAGAGACCTGAAGGATTGGAGTATCGACAAAGAGCTAGCTATGGACAGGGGTGCGTGGAAGCTTGCTATCCATGTGCCAGAGCCATGAGTTGGTTGCGAGATCTTATGGGTTTCACCTCTAGCCTACCCCAACTTGTTTGGGACTAAAGGCTTTGTTGTTGTTGTTGTATTAGAAAATAGTATTCTATTATTTGAAAAACTTTTTGAAGCGTTTGAAAGAGTTTAAAAGTGTGTATCGGGAAAATGTTGACCATGTATTCAAGAAATGTTGACCATGTGTTAATCAAGAATATGAAATATGTTAAGAATATGTATTTAAAAAATGTTGACCATTTATGAAAAAATGTTAAACTTGCATTGGAAAAAGATATCAAAGAAAAAAAAAGAAATTAAGAAAGGAAAAAATGTATAAAAATTATGAAAGGAATAAAAAGAAACCAAAAGGAGAACGAAAGAAGAAAAAATACGATGTATAATGAAAAATAGAAAACCGAGGAAAAATCCTAAGAAAAGCGAAAAGAACAGAAGACAATAAAGAAAAGCGAAAAGAACAGAAGAAAAAAAAAGAAAAAGAAAATTCCCAGTGAAAACCGACAAAGAAAATAAAGAAAATAAAAGAAAGAAATTAAGAAAAAGAAAGAAAGAAACTAAGAAAACCAGGAAGAAACAAAGAAACCATAAAAAACAAAGAAAAAATGAAGAAAACACAAGTTTATGGAAATCGAGAGGGAAACTAAGAAAATTGGTGAAAAACTGAAGTTGTAACAAAGAAAAAACCCAAAGAAAACCGGCGAACAATAATAAGAACCGAGGAAAAAACAAAAGAAAATGTGAAATAGAAAAAAACAAAAAAAATACCGCAGTAGGCCGGCCCATACGCTCACACGATTCAGCGAGAGCTCCTTCCTTCTTGCTTAGAGCAACTCTAGCAAACCCCCGCATCCCGTTGGCCCGCAAAATACGTTTGCACTTCGCGGAAAACGTCTTTGCTGGCCGGCACGGACGGCCGCAGAGGCAGACCCTCAAACGGACCCGTATAAAAGGATATTCGCGAAATATTTTTTTTACGATAAGCTTTGTGGGGTCTGCTCTTGCGCCGCTGCATTCAGCATTCCGCCGGTCCGCAAAATATCAATACCACACCATAATTATCAATACCAACACAATACAACAATCATCCATATTACAAATAATTATTCAAATCACCGAATACAAATACAAATAATGCAATACAAAACTTGTCCCGAATAGAAATACAAATGAATGGAAAAATGAGTTTGTTACTGTCAAGCCCTTTGCCAATGGTGCTCAATAAAATCCTCCTAAAGCTGAAAGTGGGTGTTTGCATTTTCAATCTCCTCGTATGTTTGAAGAAAAGCTCTAGTGCGGTTAGGGTCTCTAGCTGGTTTGACACGGTTACTCACATTGTCGTAGAAGAATTCCAAGTTCATGCATCTCTTATCTTTGAGAATCATATTGTGAAGGATAACACAACATGTCATGATGTTCTTCAAGGTCCGCTTGTCCCAAAAATGAGTAGGACCACGAACAATGGCAAACCTAGATTGCAAAACCCTGAATGCTCTTTCAATGTCTTTTCGGGTTGCCTCTTGCATCCTTATGAAGTCACATTGTTTTTTAGTTTTGGGTTCTTTGATGCTCTTGACAAATGTTCATTAAGGACGGTATATACCATTTGTGAGATAGTACCCTTTTGTGTATTCATGCCCATTGATAGTGTAGTTACAAGGAGGAGCATCATCACTAGCAAACCTAGCAAACAAATGAGACCGTTGCAACACGGATGATCACTTTGGCAAATCTACGCACTGACTCAATTGTTATATCTTCACCAATGCGAAGATACTCATTGGCATAGTCAGCCAGAACGCCATATGCAATCACCCGCATAGCTGCCGAGATTTTTTGATATGCACTAAATCCCTTCAAGCCCGTAACATTTCTTCGTTGAGTAAAATACCGACAATTTGCCTCGCAAGCTTGAACAATTTTCACAAAGAGGGATCGACACATTCGATACCTTCTCCAGAAAAGGTGCGGTGGATATGTTGGATTCTCCGCGAAATAGTCTTACATCAACATCTCGTTCCCGAGATGGCGATTTTGAGGAATGCAAAGACGCCCGACGGTCGATCCTCGCCGCCTCTTTCGATTCTCGTCTTTGTGCTCCTTGACGGCAAGAGCCATCACCAATGTCTGCTGCCAAAAGTGTGAAAGCATCGTCTCAACATCCGAGTCTTCCGATCGGAGAGCAAAAACTTATCGCACGGGCTTAATTCCTTCTACATGAACGAGAAGCGCACGCCGCATCAACCAACTATGCGGAGCGCTCGACACGAAGCACAAACAAACACTAACCAGCGGCGACGAGGGGCGGCTCGAGGACGATCGATCCCGGGCGGCGACGAGGGCCGGCTCGAGGGCGCT
>NC_041393.1:5246042-5249371 GCF_002162155.2 Triticum dicoccoides | reverse complement strand
ACGGCGCGATTTCGCCCGCAGATTTGGCCGGAATCGGCGGCGGTGGACGGGCAGAACCTATGGCGGGCGACGGCGGAAGGAGGTGGGGAAAGGGGCGCGGACTGAAATGTCCCTCCCGCCAACCGCTTCACTTCGGTATGGGGCACTGTAGGGGCGAGGCGAAAACCCGCAAATATATGGTTTGGGGCCAAGATTTTGCCGTGCCCCTCAAAAAATTTTGCGGGCTGGCCGCGTTGGCGTGGTCTGTTCGGCGGGATTTTCCGCGCCGACCCACATTTTAGCCCATATTTTGGCGGTTATTTTGCGGGTCGGAGTCTTTTGCAGGGTCTGCTAAGTTGCTCTTATGGCAGGATATAGCTGTCGCGCGTTTCCGCGTCCTGGGGCGCCCCGGTCGCCAAATAGAACCTCCCTCAGCGGCCACAGGTAGCCAGCAGCAGATAAGATTTTGATAGCACAAAGCCGAGTGCTGAGCCCTCAGCGGCCACAGGACACAAAGCCGAAACGAATATAGCAGCAGAACAGGATAAGACTCAAAAACCTTGACGACTGCGCAGCTCGCAGGCTGCGGCAATGGCGGCGACACTGCAGTTCATCAGCCTGCTCGGCACCTCCTCCGCCCATCATCCAGCTCCTTCCTGCAGCAGCAGCAACGAGAAGCAGCACCGCTCTGTCCACCTGCCGCAGCAGCAGCAGGGGAGGAGGAAGAGCGGGAGGAGCCTCCGCGCCGTCCGTGCCGTCGAGACGGGCGCCGAGCCTGCCACCGCCGACTCTGAGACGACGGTGGAGCCGCCGTCCGTCGACTTTGCGTTCGTCAGCGTGAGTCCTTCTCTTCTGCCTTGATCGGTCGGTTATTTGCTCTGCTTTTTGGTTTCCATTCGTCGGCCGGCGATGATGCTGCATGCAATTGCAGCCTCGGCTGCTGCCGGACGGGACGCCGGACGTGCACTACCGGACGGCGTGCGGCGGGCAGAAGCTCAGGGACATCATGCTCCAAGGTTACATCGACCTCTACGGGCCTTACGTGAGTGTCGGCCCTGCCCGCCGGCGATCCCTCATTCGTTGATCTCGGTGCTGTATCACCGACCAGCGCTGATGCTGCTGCTACTGCAGGATAAGTTGCTGCTCAACTGCTCGGGGGGTGGCGAGTGCGGGACTTGCATCGTGGAGGTAACCGAATTTTAAGAGTTATAATGTGCAAATCTCAAGTGCTGGATAAGCACATCTGTAGGATATCTCTAGGAACAATCCTTGCTATTAACTGCAACCGCAACTAGGAAAACTCTCAAAATATCCATTCCCCTTCACATTCTCTTTTTTCAGGTAGTGGAAGGCGGCGAAATGCTTTCTCCGAAAAACGAAGTAGAAAAGGAAAAGCTCAAAAGGGTGTGTGCACAGCTCTCTATCCCCCAAATATCAAATGTGTTTATATGAAAAAGAGAGACAGTAGTAGTAACTAGTAACTTAGTGCCAAACTCTGAACGTTGGTTGATCTTCAGAAACCCAAGTCATGGAGGCTGGCGTGCCAGGCCACGGTTGGCAACCCAGATTCAACAGGACAGGTAGGTCTCATTGTTTCAAATATATAGACTTGCATTCTGTTTTCTGGACATTCCAAACACGCGTTTTGTTTCTTTATTTTGATTGATTATTTGTTCTTCGCAGATGGTCATACAGCAGCTACCAGAGTGGAAGGTACACAAGTGGGAGAAGTGACTGGATTATAACATTATGATGATTATGCAGTAGGCCTCATGAGTCATGACCCTGGAATAATTAGACAGGGGCAACACTTGGTCAAGAGAAGAAGAACTAGAGGCTGTCTGCTTGAAACCTCAACGAGGACTATATGTAAAGGGCACAGAGACATGTTAAGGCGTCCCGTAGAACTAGAAGCAAAGGCGCACTTCCTTGCGCTCGTAAACAAATAGTACAAAATAATCCAAAGTGATCCAATGCTCAAATATAACAATCGGTTCATTTTTCTGATCCTAGGCGATCACCTATTGTATAATACTGTGCATCACCTCGGCGCCCTCTCTTACCGAGTCCACAAAAAAATCGTCACCGCTACTACACTCCACAAATATCTCGTCGAGTCATCGTCCACCGGCACAATTTTCTCAACTATTCCCTGATTTTCACAACTATCTCGCGACTAGACACTACACACATACTACCTCATCGAGTCATCGTCCATCGCAGGGGCGGATCCAGGATTGAGCCTCGCCCCGGGCCCCAAGCTTGCTACAGTGTCAGCACAGTGCTAAATAGTACCAACGGTGCTACAGTATATGAAGGAACTGCTCCTCACGCCCCGGGCCCAGGCCCCCCGGCCTGGGTCCTGGATCCGCCACTGGTCCATCGTTGGAGGTTGTTCTGGACATTGTCAAACATGATTGTATTCCCTGATTGAGTAATATAAGAATTATTTCGCAAAAGAAAGAGTCAACGTCCATTGGCACAATGTTCACAATTATCTGTTTGACGTGGTGACACGGGCCAAACCGTATGGGTAGCCCGATCTTCACAAACCGAAGGTGCATTCCAGGATAAACATGGAGCAATTGTAAGGAAACACAAGTGCGTAGCCCTCAAAGACAAATTGCACATCTAAATCTTTCATAACACATGTCAATACAAGAGGAACAGTTAGAACAAACAACGAACAAAGAAATAAGACAACAAGGTGTTAGTTCATCCCCAAATTCAACAAGGGAGTGGAGGTCTTGAGAGATAGTCTTCCCCAACTTCTAAGAAGAAGAGGTCTTCAACCACAAAAAGAAGAAGAAGAAGAAGAGGTTCTGAAATCCATGGGGATTCTTATCCAGTTATGAGGTCCTGATCCTACTAAGAGGAGATAAATTGAGCAAAGTTCTCCCGGGATTTAGTTTAAACTTAGCTTGCCCTAAATTTGAGGAGGGGTATGACTTATATCGTCAAGCCACGAAGAGACATTTACATGGGGAACGATAGGCCAATTTGACCACGCGCAGGCAGGTTGACATGGTCCAAAGGGCTTTGTGTAAGTTAGACATGAGGGCGAACGTCAAGTCGAACCGTCCGATGTGTTATACTGCATGCTGATATTGATGTCGGAACATCCAACATCTTCTAGAGAGCATTTGGGTAAGTCGGGCGTTGGGTCGGATCCCAGGTCAGACTGTCCGACTTTGTAGTATTCAACAAAATAACCTCCTTGGTGTTGTTCATTGCTTCTTCTTCGAGCCCCTTCTTCTACTTGCTTACGGGAGAATGCACAAGATTTGCAATGAGGTAGTAGCCACGTACCACATGAATGTATAGGAAGCTCCACTAGTAAGGAAGTCCAC
>NC_041393.1:5189506-5245718 GCF_002162155.2 Triticum dicoccoides | reverse complement strand
GTAGGGTCAAGATCCTCATCGGCATGAAAAGTAGCGAGGTTTGTGACGTTGAAGGTGTCACTCACCAAGTACCTGTCCAATGGAATGTCAATCTTGTAGGCATTATCATTGATACTTTGGATGACCTTGAAGGGAGGGTCGGTTCATGGAAGTAACTTGGACTTGCGCTCTTTTGGGAAGCGATCATTGCGAAGTTGCACCCGCACGAGGTCACCGGGCTGAAGACCATTGGATTCTTGGTGAGGCTTACCTTGTCAGCGTGGCATATATTTGTCGCTCGATGGTGAGTCTTGTATCTTTGTGCATCGTCTTCATGAATTTGGTGTGTGCACTTACATCTTTGTTGACGCGCTCTTGGAGAGGTAGCGACACGATGTCCAAAGGCGTCAAAGGGCTGTAAACAACTTCAAATAGGGACTTGAGTGTTATTGGGTGTCGTACACTCATAAGGGAGTTATACTGATTTGAGGGAGTTGATCAACATTGGTGATATCACCATGAGGATGTCAATGGGAATTTGTCGCATCCATCGGTTCAATTCTCTTGTGCCGTCAGTGTTCTCTAGCAAGATTGACCGTCTCCATGTGAGATCCTAATGATGTATTATATTCGGTCACCACTGCTACATACACTTGTGAACGAACAACCAGATCAACTATATGTATGGCCCTGTGCCAACATCCAAAAAATCAAGTACAAATTACTGGAACTGAAGTCATTCTGTAATGTTGTACAACATTAGAGATATCACCTAGAGAGGGTCAACACATTTTTGTCACCTCCATATCAAGTGTCATGGTTTGTCGGCGCTCTCAAATGAATAATAGCAAGCATAAACAGAAAATAAAATAAACTTTGAACTAATGGTCATAGTCAACAATCATTTTTACTTTACACAACGAACCAACCCGTGGTTGGATGGTTAGAGGGACAGTGATATTCCCAGCCCACCAGGGTTCAAGTCCCGGTGCTTGCATTACGATGAGGCGCCTGCGGTGACTTCGTAAATCTCAAGATATATGCCGGCTCAGTCTCTCGGAGATGCTCATAGGGGTTGGGTGTGCGTGTGTGCGTTTACAGGGGTGACGTTCCCGTCGATGACGAGACGCCTACGGTGACTTCGTAGATCTCAAGATATATGCCGGTTTAGTCTCTCGAAGGTGTTCATATATAGGGGTTGGGTGTGCGTGTGTGCGTTTATAGGGTGAGTATATGTGCGTATTTATGAGGCTTAGGTATGTACTGTGTTAAAAAAAAAAGCTGGGCCAAAATCATGAAGTGCCTGCTCAACCGTTCATAAATTGTGTCCCTTCTGATTCGTAGAAGGAAGGTGGTGGGAGCCTGGAGGCATTTGATGATGGATCGGTCGATTGGAATGCGTTAGAAAAAAGACCAACGAAGGAAAAATAAATCAGAAAAGGAAGATAGGGTTTGGTTGGGAAAAAAATGTTGGGAGATGAGGTGGTCGTAAAGATAAATAAATTCATAAATAGACAGATGACCATTTGTAGACATCGCCAAAACCCTGCGAGGCAGGCCAGTCCAATTAACGCCTAGTGATTAGTTAGCCACGCAAGGGATAACGAAAGCAGCAACCCAGCCGCCGCCGCCGCCACAACCACTGTCGCCGCCTCAGTCCCTCTCCTCTTTCCCATCCGGCGGCCTCGGCGGCGGCAAGAGGAGTGGGGACCCGTCCGTCTTGTTTTATTTTTCTTAGGTTTTTGTTTCTTCGGCGGCATCGACGAGGTGGTGGCGACGATGGCGTGTTGGAATAAAGTCTCTCCGGTCTCTTCCTACCTCGATGACGTCCGATCCGGCGCCGGCGAAGGGCCTATGAGAGTTTGTGTCCCCAGATCGGTTGGTTCCCTTCAGATCTTGGCAGTTTGTGTGCCTTTCAAGGAGTACTTTTGGCTGGCGTTTGGTGTGGCGACCACGACATCTTCTTCTGTGTTATTCTGTGGCTTAACTCGGTTTCTCCAACCCTCTGATCTCGTGGTGGTGGATTGCAAGCTTGTTCTGCTTGGGGTGATGCTCCAGCCGATGCTGCTTCAACGACTTTTAGATCTCGTCTCAAGGGGCGAGTGGCTATTGCGGTCTTCAAAGCCTTGTATGGCGAGGGCATTTGCAGATTTTGCTTTTCTTTGCTGTTGGTTCAGTGTAATTTTCAATCACCGGCGGGCAGCGTACAATCAGAGGAAGAAGAAGACTAGTATGTTTTTTATTGTAATTTTATTTTTTACTGGTCGTTCTACGTCCAGTTGTCTATCCTTTATACCGTCCTTTGTTTTTTTCGATGATAATCAGATTTAAGATGTCCTTTCGGTGTCTTTATTCCAAAAAAAAAACCCTGCGAGGCAAGATGCAGTTCCTGAAGCCGCGCACCGTCCGCCTCTACCCCAAACTACGGCGATGGATCTTGACGGACGCCGCGAGCTCCGGTCCTGGCCTGCAGCCGCTCGCTCTAGCCCTCAACAAGCGCCTCGCCGACGACGCTGGGAAGAGCAACAAGAACCTCGTCTTCTCGCCGTTGTCCATCTGCGCGGCGCTATCGCTGGTGGCCGCCGGCGCCCGCGAGCGCACCCTGGCGGAGATGCTCGACGTCCTCGGCGCGCGGTCCCGGGACGACCTTGCCGGGTCAGTCCGCGCGCTGGCGGAGCAGGCCCTCGCCGACCAGTCATGGGCCGGCGGACCTCACGTCAGCTTCGCTTGCGCCGTGTGGCACGACAAGACGAGGCCCCTCAAGCCCGGCTACGCCGACGCCGCCGTCAAGTCCTACAAGGCGCAGACGTGCGCCGTCGACTTCCACGAGAAGGTCGGTGTCAATCTCACCTCTCGTTTGGCCGTACGTACATGATCGACCTGTGTAGGGTTTTTAGGGCACACATGCATGCACAGATCGATCGATAAACATTACGAACATTTTTTACAATTAATGTGTGCGTACATGAATACGTGGTTGTGCAGCCCAAGGAAGCTGGGGAGCAGATCAACGCATGGGTGGCGGCGTCGACGAACAAGCTCATCCCCTCAATCGTTGATCCAGATACACTGTCCAACCAGACCGACCTCGTCGTCGCCAACGCCATCTACTTCAAGGGCAAGTGGGACAAGCCGTTCGACGAGGAAGACACCAAGGAGGACAAGTTCCACCGCCGTGACAGCAGCACCATCGACGTGCCCTTCATGCGAGGCTGGGGCAAGCAGCGTATCGCGTGCCACGAAGGCTTCAAGGTGCTCCAGCTTCGTTACCAGAGAGGCCTGCCGTCGCCCACTCAGCCGCCGGCACACTACTCGATGTGCATCTTCCTCCCCGACGACCGTGATGGGCTGTCGCAGCTGACCGACAGGATGGCGGGCGACCCTGACTTTCTACGCGAGCACTTGCCGACGAGCACCGTCTTGGTTGGCGACTTCCGTCTACCCAAGTTCAAGCTCGCGTTCGATACCGAGTTGGCCGGTGTTTTTCACGACTTGGGACTCAAGGACGCTTTCGACCCGGAGAAGGCCGACTTCACAGACATGGCGGAGGGCGCCGGCAGGCCCTTGGCGCTGGAGGAAATGCTGCACAAGGCTGTCATCGAGGTGAACGAGGAAGGCACCGAGGCGGCCGCTGTAACGGCAGCCCTCATGTTTGGATGTGCGTCTGGCTACCCGCCGCCGTGCGTGGACTTTGTCGCTGATCATCCGTTTGCCTTCTTTGTGATGGAGGAGGCCTCGGGTGCAATCATGTTCGCAGGGCACGTCCTTGACCCATCAAGTGAGTGATGATACTCACGATCGAACATGGCCTTCGCAGGCTCAGGAAGTCAGGATATAGTAATATCTACTAGCAAGTAGTATGAATTCGTAATTAGGTGCGCTACAATTGCCATTTCGTTTCCATATACAAAGTTAAGTTAATTCCCTGGTCTATATAGATAGCTTGGTCCACATGTGGGAAAACAAAAACCGTTATAGCATATTTTGTGTTGCTCACTTGATTTTTTAGAGAACAGGCACCGGCCGATCCCGAGAAGAGCTGGAACCTAGCCCGACTTTGAATTAACGAAACCATCAACCGGACAGGATTACAGGGGCACCACATTACAGAAAATCGAAAGTAGAGCAAAGCCGAAAGAAAGATACATGGCACAAGGTAGAACAACACAACGGCGGCGCCATAGAGCCAAAGCACTAAGCAGCGATGCCGACGACCAACACTACGTCCACACCAACTAGCCAACTAAGGACACAAAAGGCGGGCACCACTGTGCAAGCATCGAGCGTCGGCTGCATCCACATGCCAAACTTGGGCAACACTTGAGCTGTCTCTGCCGTCACAAAGGGCCACTACCCTTTCAACTAGGCTCGATGGGTGCCGCACCGGCGACCGGTAAAGTGGCTCCCACAAGAACCCAACACAAGGTGACTGAGCTGCCATAGGAGTAGCAGGAGGAGCATACCCACAAACGCAGATGACCAACCAAGCGAACACCATCACTGGCAGTGGCGGAGCGAAGCACCAGACATGAGTTGTCGAACGAAGGCGCAACGCCAGAAAGAAGACCCAAGACGGCATCGGGTGGCATCGGGCGAAGCCGAGCAGGATGCAACAGGAAGGCCAGGGCATCACGCACCGCCATCATGCCACCAACATCCCTACCACCAAGAGCAGTTCCCAGTCATGCCTTCAAGAAGGAGCACGATACCAGGGTGTCGTCGACACCCAGATCAGGGGAACATCAACTTTTGCCATAGCTCGAGGAGGAGGCCGGAGGGAGAGGGTCCACCCCAAAGCCTCCAGGAAGGGGATCGGCGCCAAAGGCATCGACTTTGGGGAGGTCGCCACGCCGGCCAGGGGTTTCCTCAGGAACCTCACCCACTCACCAGATCTGCCAGGCCGGCACCGGGGGACGACGACAACAGCTTCCAGGGGCCGATGCCAGCACGGATCGGGGCAGATCGGAGTGGGGCGGAGCTTCTTTATGGAGTAACGGCAGACTGCGAGGAGCCACCTCAGCACCTCCGTCCGCAACCTCCACGCCGCCCACACGGTCGTGGGAGGCTGCCCACCAGCGCTCGCCGGCGCAGCCCACCGCCCAGGCCGCACTGCGCCCACCGGCCGAGGCCGCCCCCACCTTCCTCAGGGCCGCGCACCCACACCGCGGAACACCTCAGGCAGCGGCGGAGGGAAGGGAGAGGGAGGTGGGAACACGACGGGGGCGCTAGGGTTGCCCCCGAGTCGCCTCAAAGGAGGCGGCGCGGGGGAGGGAAGGGGAGCATGTATGTTTATCAAGTGTTGCCCACTTGATAAATTGGAAATAACAATATGTGCTTGCAATGCTAATGTTAGTGTTCCCTCAAAATGCTAATGCTACTGCTAAGGGGCGACTCTCGTTTGATGTTCCTTTTGTTTGTAGAACGGTACCATTAAGATGGTTGTTTTTCCTTCGGAAATGTTATAAAAAATACGTTCCCTCCTGGACCGCACAAGACAACATGGGGGCCAATTCGGCCACTTCGGTCCGATGAGCGGTCTGCGTGGGGTTGGGGCACATCTGTACAGATCGATCGATGGATGCTAATATATCTGTGCGCTCAAGTTTTCGTTTCCGTCGACTACTAGGTGTCTATGGCAATCTAAAAATGATATGCCGGTTCGGTCTCTAGAAAGTGCTCATACGGATAGGATATGTGTGTATTCATAGAGATGGGTGTATGCGCGTATATACGAGACCTGTGTAAAAAAACTAATTGTCCTGCAGCATGCATGGATGTCGGCTGCGACGAATGACCTCAACCCCTCAATCGTCGATCCACGCGATCTGTGCAAGCAGACAGACTTTGTGGTCGCAAGTGGGACGAGGAAGACACCAAGGAGGACAAGTTCCATTGCCTCGGCGACAACACATTCTGCATGCGGCGATGGCCCATCGCCTGCCATGACAGCTTCAAGGTGCTCCAACTTTATTACTGGAGAGACCTGTCGTTGCCCGATCGAGCAGCCTCGGATGCTCTACTCGATGTGCGTCTTTGCCTTATAAGCCAAAAAGAAATATCCTATTTAGAGGCTTTAAGTATTGGCTTTTGTCTCTAAATAAGTGCGTTTTGGTTTATAAGACAAAGTGCAAAATCCAAGTAAAACCCATCCAAACATCCTTTAAAGCTTCGAGGTACCTCTACCGCAGAGCAGGCTAGCAGTGGCAGACACATGATGTGTACTAGTGGCGGGCCTTGATGTGGACGACGCCTGCCGCTTACCTGTGGCCATTGCTAACATGGCATCGGTGACGGGCGGGTCGCCCGCCACTAATAGAGCGAGAAGCAGTAGTGGTGTCTGATCATGCCCGCCACTTCTCACTTTACATGGATTAGAAAAATTATAGGTTCTAAATTACCCATCATGAGTACACGTCGGCACAAATGACATATATCATTATGGATGACACCCTGATTACTAACCGATGACTAGATTTCCTAGTCTTACAAGTCCAAACAAAATTAGAGTTCAATTATGCAAACAACATATATATAAAGAGCAAGTCCAGACCAAACAAGGGTTCAATCATATATCACTAGATTTATAACCTAATGATACTAGCCTTAGTATTGCTAGTATCACAATCATGAACAAGTTCAACATTATTTGCCACCCACCGCTCGCTGATGATACCTGCAACACAACCCGCAGACTACCTAAGCTCCAAACTTGTGGGTGTAAAAAGGAAAACAATTTTAGAAAGGAAAAACTTAAATAATGCACACACACCTAAACCCTATCCTGGTATGGGGCATATAGTTTAAGCTACTAGCTAGAGAGAGAGAGAGAGGAAAATCATCATCTATGGTTCTAACTTAGGAAATTAAAACTTACCTCAATATGTACTAGGTACCTGTTCAAGTGGATGGCAAGGCGGCTGCTGAAGGTGGAGCAGAGTCTGGTGGTGGTGGGGGCATTCCCGGCGGCATTTATCCCCACGACACATTCCCATCGGCTCTCTAAATCTGAATCAGGGATTGCGCCTCTTGCAACGCCTATCTGAGGACCATATCTGGTCTACTTTGAGTCGGCATCCGAGCGCGCTCTGCATTGGTGGCCTCCGAGAAGATGACGTCTGCTACTTCCTCAATTCTCTATTCACATGCATTTTACACATCTGGACGATCACCTGAAAGCCATGGTTCTCGCGTGCGATGGCCTCCATCCCCTTCAGCTCCTGCATGTACTCCATCCAGCGGAACACCACACCGTCAATCCTTTTTGCTCGCGCTAGCCACATCCTTTGTCGCTGACTCTCCAATTCGTCTGGCGCCATTGTTTGAGGAGGCTTCTGTGGATCCTCTTGTGGGCCTCGGAACGGCGAGGGCGGCGCTGAAGTGGAGGATGATGGTGCGGTACGAGAGGCCTGGCTACGACTAGGAGCCATGGAATCCCTATAAAATATTACCTTAGTACATAAAATGCCAGAAACTATTGATTAATATTGGACACCTTCTTGATACTTCATTAGTACCTAAAAACCAAACAGTGGGTCTTCTAGCCAACATTTGAGAACATGATATTTCACATACATGCTTATCCAAATTTAAAATATGATAACATCTCAGCTCACCAAAGAGAAGAGGATAATGACTTAAAAAGGTTAAAAATCATCGAAAAAATCGGCATCAACGTTTTGCCAGAAATCTGGAGAAACAAAAATTAAACAATGTTTTGCCAAAATGTTGGCTCTCGTTCTTGAATCTGCAAAATTTGAAAATGGAAGAATTGGAGGCCTCCATATTGAATTGAGTTCAATTCTAATTCAGCAAGAAAACTGTAATGAACATGAATACAAATTTGATTGTTTTGATGTTTAGTGAATCAACTCACAGAATCTTACTGAGGTTTTAGTACGTAATCGTATTTTTTGCACACAAACAAACATTTATTAGGAACTTGACAAGTTTTATTCACCATCATGCTACACAAGAAAAATCATGCATTCATCCAATCTATATCACACAACAACAATCACCATATCACATAGTGCAAGGCCCGTCATCTCACTTTACAAGAAAAAATATGCATCATTGAATCCGTGCATGGGCACTACAAAACAATAGTAATTTACCATATTAGTTGACAAAAGAAGCATTCATGGTTCACCATCATGTCACATAACTCAGAATTTGTTCTCACCTTACATTGGCCTCACGGTGATCCAGTCTTCAACCAAATCTGCAACAAGAAACAAGGAGGCTTAGCAAAAATCTGCCAAACATAATGGACTATTAGAGGAGTTGTGGAAGGGGAAGAGAGGAGGCGGTTCTGTGAGGAGGATAAGATGAAGAAGAAAAGGGGGTCTCTTAAAAGAGGAGAAAGTGGTTCGATGGGGAAGGGGTGGAGGAGGAGGTGGTTCGATGGGGAAAGGATGGAGGAGTAAGTGATCCGGTGGCATTGGGGAGCACCTGAGAAGAGAGGGCCCTAAGAATATCTCTCCAACATCAGAGGAGCAAACCCCACTCTTGAGCTATCCATCCACTTGTCAAACTTTGTGATGAACCTGTAAGTTGTTGTTTTGATCACCGCGTTACATGTGATGTTTGAGCAACCTCAAAGCCCACCGTACGGTAAGAAGTGACCACAATACTCTCATGGTCTAAGCAGCAAAATCACATATTAACACTCTGTGTTATTACAATTGAGTACAAACGATATTAATTCAATTCACAACAAACAAGTTTGGGTCAATTCAATATGATCATTCTTCCAACGTCAAAATCTCAAAGTTTTTTTAGGACTATCATTTAACACTTAAACATATCCTAAGATTTGTCAAACGTAATTACCAACAACACTTAAGCTAGCCATAGAGGCAAGACTAGGAACCTTTTATTTAACCATTTATTATTCCACACGTGCATATGAGTTTTCCACTGAGTCACATATTCCAGGATCATAGCAGTTATAGCATAGAATATAAACTCTATAATTATGAATATGAAAATATAATAATACAAATATTATTGCATCTAGAGCATATTTTCAACAATGGATGAATAATATGAGTTCTTTGTTGATGGAGGCGACAGCTAGGGTTGAGGATGATATATATGGAGCCTCCCTAGCCTCCTCTATTGATGGGCTTCATCCAATGGTTCAAGATGAGCCTTATCCTCTCCCAATCTCTTTGCAGGCTCAGGAAGTCAGGATATAGTAATATCTACTAGCAAGTAGTATGAATTCGTAATTAGGTGCGCTACAATTACCATTTCGTTTCCATATACAAAGTTAAGTTAATTCCCTGGTCTATTAGGGTGTATAGTTTCCAAATTTGCTATAAAAATCATCATAGTTTCAAAAAAAAAAATCTCTTCACTTACCATTTGCACAAAAATCACTAAATACTCCTGTCAACCTGTAACGCATATTCCGCTTCAGATTGGGCTAGCAAAACAAGAACAACAAAAAGCACTAAAATTTGATTCAAGACATGTAAAGTTCATGCGAATCGAATCACACAAATCCAACATTGATTTCTGATGCATCTTAATGGAATTTCAAAGCCTATATAGTACATGGTGTTGACGACGCTCCTCTTTATTTCACTATACACAAACCTGTTATCTCAGAGCTCACAACTCAATAACCATGATCTTTGGCAACAAGACCCAAAAAAGGCGTACAATTACAACATATACTTTTTGACCGACCAGCGAAGAACCCATCCATTTGAATGATTGTCTATGCGATTTGGCCCACCAAGAGACCCACAGCAAGATCCCCTGTTTGACAGATATGTCCAACGCTATATTCTTTCGGGTATTCAAAACTCTCTCCTTCGACGCTTGAAACCAGCAGATGCAGCGAAGTTGTCCTGGGAGCTCTGCAGGGAGGGTGCTTCAGGGACGAACATGGCGCCGTCGTACACAGGGTAATGCAAGTTCCCTTGCCAGCAGAGACCCGAGGCTGTTGGTGGGGAGGGAACCTCGGGCACCACCCATGGATCCTCAGCATCAAATCCAGGTACCTGGCCTCGCAGGTCTTCTGCAAACAGGCCTTCAGCTAGACGGCACTGTGGAGATCCCCCAGCACTCCCCAGCTTAGCATTGTCACCCTGTAGCACAAAGTAGAAAGAGATTAGAACTGATGTGTAGACACGCACCAGTGTGTTGTGAATAGCATTTAATACTATGCATTAAAAGCAAGTTTCCTTGCAAGTGAATTAAGATTAAGCATAAATGTAAATGACATGGAACCTGGAACCAGATTTTACAAGTGTGATTGGCCTCAAGCCATGAACTATTCTGAACCGCACAAGACTCCTGACAACTTCGTGATTGATTGTTAAAAGGTTAGTCACAGTGAGTAACTGTGTCATGACCACACTCTAGTAATTATGATGGCCAGTAACAACTAACAAGCTCACATCTTTAAGGAAAAATGAAGACTACATTACAAAATAAAATAAGAAAAAAAAAGGGCAGATATCGCTTCCACAGTTTTTGATAGCCTGAGAGTAATGTTCAACCAATTCTAGTACAGTAAACATTATGTTCAACAGTTGAAAAGCCTGAAAACTAAATCAATCAGCAGTTAGCTTGAATCTGGAACTTTCACAGTTCACCCATCAGCTATATAAATTGATAGAAGAAATAACTAGCTGAATTCCGCAAAAATGCAGACCTATATCAGGCTCGGTGCTAATTTACCCCAAATAAAGGCTGGAAAGGTTCCATACGCTTGCTTCTGGGCTCTGGGGTGAACTCATTTACAGCAACAGTCTAATCATATCACAATACTAAGGTCCTGAATTTCATCAAGAACCTAAACCATTAATATGTTTTCTAGGAAGCACAACTCTTCTGCCATGAAAGAGAAAAATTCTACTCTTCAATATATAAAGTAAAAGGAGATTCTTCAAAAAAAAAAAAAATTGATACGCATAAGATATTACTGAGAACTAGAAAAGACATGCAACACATCTATATAAGGATTACCTTGGAAGAACCATGCTCAGTGAAGCCAAAGTTTGGGCCATATTCTAAGTTACTGAAGAATTCATCCACAGGCCACTCAGGTAAACTGTCTGACCCGTTGCCACCTGAGAATGGTAAGTTGTAAGCCCGGCCACTATCTCTGTTCATTTGGTTGGATAAAGCTGTGGTGGTCTGATTAGAGAGCAGAAGTTTTGAATTTCCATCTGACAGGTACTTAGGTGGAGGCTCTGCCAATCTGAGTGCACTGTTGTCCATAGTCCAATTGGTCATTCCTGTCTTGGTATTTGGAACAGAAATCTGCCTTGAATAATCTCCACTGATTGCATTTTGGCTGGGAATAGATGCACTGTTTTCACCTGAAAATAGGGCTGTAGGATTTTTCTTTGGCAAGTGTTTCGGCAGTGAATCCACTGACCCACCTGAAGTGTTTACGTGCTTGTCAGCAACAGGTGGAACAGGATCGGCAGGATCGAGGCCAACTTGAACTCCTGTCAGCAGGAACCTTTGATGTGCTGAAACAAAGGAATTCACTGTGTGTATAGCAACATCACAATCTCTACAAAGTAGAGCACGGTCTTCCAGGCAGAAGAAGTATCCAGAAGCCTCCTGCAATGAAAAATAGAGGTTCAGATCAGCAAGCTAAGGATACATATCAGAAATGACTTGCAACAGGAATCACAGTACAAAGAACATTATGTGAGTACAGTGTTCAGTAACTGGGGCACTAGTTGTGCCTTTGAGCTTGGGCCTTGCACTATGACCCAGTCAACTGAGTAGCAAAATACATAATTCAGCGAGACATGATCGACATCCAGGCTACCCGGCCTGGTATGAAAGCCCAAATAAATATATAACAATACAGTTAGCCCTGTATCTATGACAAAGCAATCATTGATCTTTACTTTTTTCATAGGGGGATATCAGTTTAAATGCTTAGGCGCCACAATTTAGGCAAAGATAGAAACAAACTGACACCCCATGTGCTGATGTGCATGAACATGCTCCAAATGTTAACCCAGTTATAGTGATATTCCAAACATTCTAGCCTTACAAAGCAATGATTGATCTGTATTTTCTTTCATAGGGGAACATCAGTCTAAATGCTTGGACGCCACAATTTAGGCAAAGATAGAAAACAAACTGACAATGTATGTGCATGAACATGCTCCAAATGTTAGCCCAGTTATAGTGATATATTCCAAACATTCTAGCCTTACAAAGCAATGATTGATCTGGATTTTCTTTCATAGGGGAATATCAGTTTAAAGCTTAGACGCCACAATTTAGGCAAAGATAGAAAACAAACTGACACTGCATGTGCATGAACATGCTCTAAATGTTAGACAGTTATAGTGATATTCCAAACATTCTAGCCTTACAAAGCAATGCTTGATCTGGATTTACTTTCATAGGGGAACATCAGTATAAATGCTTAAGATAAAAAACAAACTGACACTGCATGTGCATAAACATGCTCTAAATGTTAGACAGTTATAGTGATATTCCAAACATTCTAGCCTTACAAAGCAATGATTGATCGGTATTTTCTTTCATAGAGGAACATCAGATTAAATGCTTAGATGCCAGAATTTAGGCAAAGATAGAAAACGAACTGACACTGCATGTGCATGCACATGCTCAGCAACCAGCCAGCAAGATGAAGCATGCACGCATGACTGCCATACTTGAGGTCATGCCAGGATAGCATGATCAACTGTATGCAAAAAAAATAAATATTTGTGGCATTTCCCATATTGGTTTGGAACAGGTGAAGCACACTTTATGAAAGTGGTGAGGTATGAACTGTAGAATAGCAAACATTGCTGCACTCGTTTTCTATACTGGTCTCGAATGAGAGGTATGAATTTAGAACCAAAAATATTGCTGTATTGCGAAGTCATTCTGTTCAAATTTGTAATTTACCAAAAGCAAGTGTGAGCACTGATCTTTTCCCCTTGAACATGGACAAAATTTGTCAGTAACTCAGTAACAAAAATTAAATCATGAGTTCATTAATCAGCATTTCCAAAGGCAACAGCATTCACCTTAGGTTCCTTTCAGAACCAGGGGTGATGCATTTGGATTTGACAAATTACTTACCCTTAGAAATAAAATTAGTGCCTTGAGAAGGAGTTAGCAGTATTCTTATAATATGTCAACATGAGGAATAACAAACCCCCTATTGCAGAACTGCAAACAACTAGCTTGAAGCACGATGTGAATATTATAGCTTCAACTTTGTTATGAACACTATCTGCTTAGCTTATGGGTTAACCAACCAAGTGAAGGTGGACCACTCGAGATAAGGAGAACACTGCACATGGGTTTTACTTAAAAACACTCCTCCCTCCTCGTGGCACCATGTGGGGCTGTGGGTGGCCATATTAAGAAACTCTACTCTGTTATATGAATAACGATGTGGAGAAATACCAAGCATGAAAGAAGGAAGGGTTCATAACTCGGAGTGCCAAGGGACCAGAGAGCAATTTGATAATACCGATATGGTGGGACAATTTGGTAGGATGAAATGGAGTGGATAATTAATTGGTTTGCAGGGCAATCGCATGACAACCCAGGAAACGGCCGCCCTAAGGATGCTTAGACGCCACAATTTAGGCAAACATAGAAAACAAATTAACAGTGCATGTGCATGCGCATGCGCATGCTCAGCAACCAGCCAGCAAGATGAAGAATGCACGCATGACTGTCACACTGGAGGCCATGCCAAGACAGCATGATCCACTGTAAGCATTTTTTTGGAATTTATCATATTGGTTTGGAACGGGTGAAATATGCACTTTAAAACTGGTGAGGTATGAACTGTAGAACAGCAAACATTGCTACACTAATTTTCCGTACTGGTATGGAATGAGAGGTATGAGTTTAGAACCAAAAATATTGCTGCGTTGCTAAGTAACTGTATTCAAATAAGTAATTTACCAAAAGCAAGTGTGGGCACTGATCTTTCCCTCTTGAACATGGAGACAACTTTTGAGTGACCCAGTAACAAAAATTAAATCATGAGTTCATTTTTAGAAGCAACAGCATCCACCTAAGGTTCCTTTCAGAACCAGGGGTGATGCATTTGGATTTGATAAACTACATATCCCTATAATAAAATTAGTGCCCTGAGAAGAAGTTAGCACTATTCTCATAATATGTCAACATTAGGAGGAATAGCAAACCCCCTTTTGCAGAAGTGCAAAGAACTAGCTTCAAGCATGATGTGAATATTATAGCTTCAATTTTTGCAGAAGTGCAGACAACTAGCTCCAATCGGGACAGGCAGGGTCGCAGGGGCGGAGGAGGGAGGGAGGGATGGGTACAGACCTGGCAGATGTCGCACTTGGGCGGCGCGGCGGCGTCGGGGAGGAGCGGCACGCGCTGGTGCTTCCCGGCGAGCCTGTTGGCGGCGTGCACCTCCTCGTCGCAGGCGGCGCAGAGCGCGGCCTCGTCGGCGCAGCAGAGCACCCGCGCCTCCGCCGCCCCGCACGCGTTGCACTGGATCTTCATCGCCCTCTGCTCTGCTCTGCTCTGCTCTGTTCTCCCTCTCTCGCCCGCTGCCTCGGGAAAGGGGGGAGGGGAGGGGGCGGGTGGGGGATGGGGAAGGGAGGAGGATACGGTTCGGTGGCGATGTGAGATGCGATTGGATCTCGCCTCGCACCCGCACGCGGGCGGGCCGGGTGATTAGCTGGTGGGTCTCGTTTGTTCAGCCGCGGAAATTAGTGAGTGGTGCTGTGTCGACGGCGGGCGGGTGGTTTTGGCGGATTAGTTAGTGAGCCGGGTGAGATACGGTACTTTTAGATTGCTTGAGTGGGAAGAGGAGTGGGGAGAGGACGAAACGGTCAAGTAGGGGGAGGCAGCGGAGGCTAGCGGGGGCCGGCGGACGCGTGGGCGTGTCGGAATGCGCCGCCGTGGGCGAGGCGAGCCCGGCCGGCGACAAACCTTGCCTTTTCCGGGTGCAGGGCTTCTTCCGGCGCGCACGGCGATCTTTTCCGGCCGTCGCCTGATTAGCAGAACGCGTGTGCATCCATCTGGATTCGTCGTCGAATGAAATTTCTCAACATGTTTGTCCATTCAGCAGGTTGATTGCAATTGTTAAAGGTATGGTTAAAGCCTCCCGCGCTGTCTTTCTTAAAGGCCGGTATATATTTGGGAAGGGCTCGTGTATACTACATGAATCTCTTAATTCTTCCTGAATGTCTACCGCACCGTTTTTCCGGACTCTGACGAGGGAGGGACGATGACGGCGGCGCGCCTTCGGCTTGCTTGAGTCATTTGTAGTCGTCGCTATCAAGGTGACAGGCGATCGTTAGGGGGGTCTCGCCCCCCCTCGTCCCCCCTTGAATCCGTCCCTGTTGCTGGGTGGTCTACAGATCTAGATGTATTTTTTTTATTATTTCTAATGTTCGTTATAGTGACATTATTGAAGATGAATAGGTTAGAAGTTTTCTCGAAAGAAAAACTCCGAGGGTCCTTTTTAAGATTGATTTTGGAAAAGCCATTGCCAAAGCTAAATGGCCTTTCCTTCTCTAAATGGAATGATTGGATCATGAGAACTATTTCTGGCGGGAAAGTTGTCATAGTTAACGGTGAGATTTGCCTCTACTTTAGAACACATCAAGGCGTGAGGCATGGGGATCTGCGGTTGGATGGTTAGGAGGACAGTGGTATCCCCTGCCCGCGAGAGTTTAAGTTCTAGACTTGACACTGATGCTCGCATTTTTCTGAACTTATTTCAGTCTTCTGGCAATGCTTGTTCAATGGGAGGAGATGTTCCCGTCGACTGCGAGGCGACTGTGGTGACTTCGTAAAATCTCAAGATGTTATGCCGGCCGAGCCTCTTGGAGGTGCTCATAGGGGTAAGATGTGCATGCGTGTGTTCCTAGAGATGAGCGTATGCTCGTGTATATGACCAACTTCGATTGTATCGTGTTCAAAGAAAAAGGCTTGAGGCAGGGGATCCCCTGTCCCCTTGGCTTTTTGACCTTGCTATGGACATGTTAGCTATTTTAATTGGGAGAGTTGTGGATCAAGGTCTAGTAACTGGCCTGACTAAAGATCAAAGGGAAGGGGATGTGGCTGTCTTACAGTTTGATGATATCATTATGCTTTTCCGGTATGATCTGGAGCAGGCTAAAAATATTAAGAGAATTCTATGGATGTTTGAAATTATTTCTGGCTTGAAAATTAATTTTCATAAGATGAGGTGGTGTGTGTAGGAATGGAGGAGGATATAATAAAATTGTTTGAGGACATTTTTACATGTGGGAGAGGTTCCTTTCCCATCAAGTTTTTAGGGATCCCTGTTGATGAAAAATGGTTTAAAAATAGTTATTGGAATCCTTCTGTCGAAAAGATGGAAAAAAGAATTGGGGTGTGGCTAGGTAGATTCCTTAATATTGCTGGGAGAACTACTCTGCTTAATTCCTCTTTTATATAGTCTACCTTTATTCATGTTGTCCTTTTATGGTCTCCCAAAAGGGATCAAGAAGAAGTATGATAGACCTAGGGCTAGTTTCCTATGGAGTGGGGAAAAGGAGAAACAAAATTATCATATGGGGCCTACAACACTGTTTGTTGACCAAAAGAACTAGGTGGTTTGGGGGGGGGTTTTAGATTTATAATTAATGAATATTTCTTTGCTTGCAAAATGGCTGTGGAAATTATTTAATGTGGATGGTTTATGTTGTTGGTGTAAGTTTTATGTTGGGAATCCTAAGAAAACTAGGTTCTAAGAATATGTATGATTGGGAAAAGATTGTTTATCTCTGGCTTTTCCTAGACTACGTAACATCTCACAGAATCACCACATTTCAGTCCAAGATGTTTTGTCTTGCAACCTTTCTTCTTTAAGCTTTAGGAGAGCTTTGGTTGGGGAAAAGAAGAACATTGGGAAAATCTGGTGGATTTATGTAAAAATGTGTCAAATGAAGTTAATGATAAACTCTCTTAGTTATTAGCCAGCTCTGGGGAGTACAGTGTGAAATCATTCTGTTTTGTAATGCAGGTGGGAAAAAATCCTAACATATTTCTTTGGAAGGTTAAAATTCCACCTAGGGTTAAAACCTTCCTCTGGCTTGTTCTGAAACAAAGTATCTTGACCATGGATGTGTTGTTACATCATAGAGGGAACTGTGAGGGCCTCTTGTGTGGGAATAACGAGTCAAGTGATCATCTCTTCTTCCAATGTCCGCTAGCTAGATACATTTGGCATATTGTTAGTTTTAGTGTAGGGATCCAGTGTGATTTCTATGATGCAAAAACTTGCTTCCATGTATGGATGAAAAGTATGGACTCTGGGAAAAAGAAAGTTTTCTCTGTTGGTGTTGCTGCAATCATTTGGAGTATTTGGAAAGCGAGTAATCTTGCTTGTTTTTAGAAAAAATGGCCTTTTGAGCCGAGTGATGTTCAGTTTAGATTTTCATTTGGCTTAATGACTAGAGTGTTTTGTAGGTGAAGGAGGATGCAAAACTAGGGTTACAATGGTGCGCAAGATTTCTGGAGCGATTCGCCATTGAGATCTTTCAAGCGAAGTGTGATACGTCCATTTTGCACCATGCTTTTATATCGATATTTATTGCATTATGGGCTGTTATTACACGTTATGTCACAATACTTATGTCTTTTCTCTCTTATTTTATAAGGTTTACATGAAGAGGGAGAATGCCGGCAGCTGGAATTCTGGATCGAAAAAGGAGCAAATATTAGAGAGCTATTCTGCACAACTCCCAAAGTCTTGAAACTCCACGTAAATCAGTTTTGGAATATATTAAAATATTGGGCGAAGAAAGCACCAGAGGGGAGCCACCCACCAGCCACAAGGGTGGAGGGCGCCCCCTTGCCTCGTGGGCCACCTGGCAGGCCCCCGATGCCCATCATCTGCTATATGGTGTCTTTTGCCCTGGAAAAAATCATAAGGAAGCTTTCGGGATGAAGCGCCGCCATCTCGAGGTGGAACCTGGGCAGGACCAATCTAGGGCTCCGACGGAGCTGTTCTGTCGGGGAAACATCCCTCCAGGAGGGGGAAATCGTCGCCATCATCATCACCATCGATCCTCTCATCGAGAGGGGGTCAATCTCCATCAACATCTTCACCAGCACCATCTCCTCTCAAACCCTAGTTCATCTCTTGTATCCGATCTTTGTCCCAAAACCTCATATTGGTACCTGTGGGTTGCTAGTAGTGTTGATTACTCCATGTAGTTGATGCTAGTTGGTTTATTCGGTGGAAGATCATATGTTTAGATCCTTAATTCATATTAATACCCCTCTGATTATGAACATGAATATGATTTGTGAGTAGTTACATTTGTTCCTGAGGACATGTGACAAGTCTTGTTATAAGTAATCATGTGAATTTGGTATTCGTTCGATATTTCAATGAGATGTATGTTGTCTCTCCTCTAGTGGTGTTATGTGAACATCAACTACATGACACTTCACCATGATTTGGGCCTAGGGGAAGGCATTGGGAAGTAATAAGTAGATGATGGGTTGCCAGAGTGACAAAAGCTTAAACCTTAGCTTATGTGTTGCTTCGTAAGGGGCTGATTTGGATCCATATGTTTCATGCTATGGTTAGGTTTACCTTAATTCTTCTTTCGTAGTTGCGGATGCTTGCGAGAGGGGTTAATCATAAGTGGGATGCTTGTCCAAGGAAGGGCAGTACCCAAGCACCGGTCCACCCACATATCAAATTATCAAAGTAACGAACGTGAATCATATGAGCATGATGAAAACTAGCTTGACAGAAATTTCCATGTGTCCTCAGGAGCGCTTTGCTTTCTATAAGAGTTTGTCCAGGATTGTCCTTTGCTACAAAAAGGATTGGGCCACCTTGCTGCACCTTAGTTACTTTTGTTACTTGTTACCCGTTACAAATTATCTTATCACAAAACTATCTGTTACCGATAATTTCGGTGCTTGCAGAGAATACCTTACTGAAAACCGTTTGTCATTTCCTTCTGCTCCTCGTTGGGTTCGACACTCTTACTTATCGAAAGGACTACGATAGATCCCCTATACTTATGAGTCATCAAGACTCTTTTCTGGCACCGTTGTCGGGGAGTGAAGCGCCTTTGGTAGGTAGAATTTGGTAAGGAAATATTTATATAGTGTGCTGAAATTTACTGTCACTTGTTACTATGGAAAATAATCCTTTGAGGGGCTTGTTCTGGGTATCTTCACCCCGACCAGAAGAGCAAAGAGTTGCTCCTCAACCTACTGAAAATACTTATTTTGAAATTCCTTTGGGTATGATAGAGAAACTGGTAGCTAATCCCTATACACACTAGTAGAAAAAAGGTCGAATGTGAAGCACATTAGTGCCGGTTTGATTTTGAGCCGGCACTAATGTGTCCATTAGTGCCGGTTCCAATGGCTAGCCGGCCGCTCTCATTAGTAACGGTTCGTGGCGAACCTTTAGCACCGGTTCGTGCCACGAACCGGTACTAAAGTGAGTGGTGGCAGGATGTTGTCAGTCTGGGGCCCCTCCAGCACCTTTAGTACCGGTTTGTGTTACGAACCGGTACTAAAGGTCGTCGTACATAAACCCTTCGTCCACCCGAGCTCGCTCTGTTCTTCCCCTTTCCCCTCTCCTCCTCTGTTCTTCCCCTCTTCCTCGAGCTCATCACACATTTTGCCCAAAATTTGTCAAGATTTGAAGGCCCCCATCCATTCAAATGATCACAAAGGTTAGCAACTTTGTCCTTTCATCTCTCATTGCTAGATTAGCTCTTGCAATGCTTTGTATAGTGATTAATTTGTGAGTTTAGTAATTTGGGAGGAATTATATGTGCTAGTATTTGATTTATATGCAATTTGAGGTCGAAAATAACACTTAGTTTGCATATGTAGGTGTGGTTTACTTAGTGCCTTCTAAATCTCCATCGTAACCACCGTCGATCGCCTGCACCGTCTCATCGCCGGCACCACCTTGTGGTGAGGTTCTTGTTCATGAATGTTTTACAATACCAAATTGATGTTTGTGTGATTTGGATGTATAGTTACTCGTATAATTATCTTACCCGTACGTTGTTTGTTATACATAGTGCCATGGTTTTGATATTCATCCCCGTCGGCCCTCGTCCTTGTTATGATTCAGATGTGGTATATTCTCTTTTAAAACTAGTTGTTGCATTTCGTGTTTATGACAAATTATGCCCATCAAGTTGACACAGATATTTTTATCTAGGAGGTATGTGAACCGGAAATTCCAACCGACCCTATTGTCGAGTGGTTAAATTTAGTTGAAGAAGAAAACAATTACTTGAAGGACAAAATAAGAAAAATTGAGGAGGAGAAGATGATATTGGAGTTGCATGTTGCGGATGTCGTCGATGATCACAAGATCAAGATGGAGAAAATGCGCTTGAAGATTAGAAAGATTAGGAAATATGCCATTGATAGTGAGGCTTGGTGTCGGTGTCAAAAACCGGCGGATCTCGGGTAGGGGGTCCCGAACTATGCGTCTAGGCGGATGGTAACAGGAGACAAGGGACACGATGTTTTACCCAGGTTCGGGCCCTCTTGATGGAGGTAAAACCCTACGTCCTGCTTGATTAATATTGATGATGTGTGTTACAAGAGTGGATCTACCACGAGATCAAGGAGGCTAAACCCTAGAAGCTAGCCTATGGTATGATTGTTGTTCGTCCTATGGACTAAAGCCATCCGGTTTATATAGACACCGGAGAGGGCTAGGGTTACACAGAGTCGGTTACAATGGTACGAGATCTACATATCCGTATCGCCAAGCTTGCCTTCCACGCCAAGGAAAGTCCCATCCGGACACGGGACGAAGTCTTCAATCTTGTATCTTCATAGTCTTGGAGTCCGGCCGATGATGATAGTTCGGCTATCCGGACACCCCCTAGTCCGGAACTCCCTCAGTAGCCCCTGAACCAGGCTTCAATGACGACGAGTCCGGCGCGCATATTGTCTTCGGCATTGCAAGGCGGGTTCCTCCTCCGAATAATTTATAGAAGATTGTGAACACCAGGATAGTGTCCGGCTCTGCAAAAATAAATTCCACGTACCACCATAGAGAGAATAATATTACACGAGATCAATCTGCTGACGTATTCTGTGGCGTGACGTCACACCACTTCCAAGCCTTTACTTGTTTTTATTGTTCCACCTCAGCACGTTTAGCGAAGCGGTTTTCTTTGGCACGTCTTGTCGAAGCAGAGATCGTGTCCCCCTTATTCCGGGATTCCCATCAATACGGACGTGGGTAACCCAACCACGCCCGTTGCCACGCCCCCTCCATCGAAGGCGGGTTCCAAACGGTCACGGGGACGGCTCTTGATATTCTTTCTCTTTATAATGAGACCAATGCCCATTCTTTTTATTCAATCCTCTATCGATTCCGCCCCTCTCCCCGAGTTCCAACACCCAGGGCTCCAGATTCGGGTACCTTCAATCTTCGACAATGTCCGGTCCTGCCCTACGAGGCCGGTGGATGCCCTCCTCCGTCACGGAAGAGGACGTGCTTAAGCTGAGAGACGCCAGGTACTTAACCTACGAGATTTCGCATGGGCTGCCCGCCAGAGGGCAAGTTATCCCTACCCCCGAGCCTGGCGAGAGCGTCGTGTTCGTGTCTCACCTCCGTCGGGGTTTAGGCTTCCCGACGGATCCCTTCATGCGGGGCTCATGTTTTACTATGGGATGGAATTCCACGACTTGGCTCCGGAGTCGATCCTCCATATCTCATCATTCATTGTCGTCTGCGAAGCCTTCCTCCGCACTACCCATCACTTCGGCTTGTGGCTCAAAACCTTCAACGTGGAGCCGAAGATGATCGAGGGGCGTAAGGCAGAGTGCGGAGGGGCGGTTATAAGCAAGAGGGCCGAAGCTCCATGGCCCGAGGGCTCTTTTCAGGAGGAGCTCGGCTTGTGGCAACAGGAGTGGTTCTATATCACCGCTCCCTGGGGCAGCAGGCAGAAGCCGTCGTCTGTCTTTCGCTCGGGTCCTCCACAACAGCTGACGTCATGGGTCAGCAAGGGGCGTGACTGGGGGCCGCCCAAAGACGTCCCCCTGTTGCAGGACCGGATTCGAGGCCTCCAAGAAAGGGAGATCAATCTGGTCGCAGTGGTACAAGTCATGTTGATCCGGCGCCTACTGCCCTGCAAACGTCGCCCCCTCCGCCTGTGGGAATTTAATCCAGAGGGGCCACGAGATCTTCAACACTTCATGGGTTTGACACCCGTGGAGATGTATAAACTGTTCTTCGGATCGCAAGAGACGCATCCGGAATTGACCGAGGACGCTGGCCTAAGCTGCAATCGCCCGCATACTCAAGTAAGTATCCCTGTGTCCGGACACACCGTCCATTTATTCATCGTAGGTTCGCCTTTTAACCAGCTATCCCTGGACAGGAGTGGATAGCGCAAGCAAAATTGATACGGTGTCCGGCCCCCCTCCTTGAGACCACACAGGATCCCGTGTTAATCAAAATGTTGGAGGTTGCACCTTCGAAGGAGGGCGAAGGGGGGCGTAGGGAAACTACCACCTCTGCCAAGGAGGCTTTTAGTAAGGGAGGAATCGAGAGTCCCTCCTTCCAGGGGGAGAAGAGGACCGCTTCCGAAGACCCGGAGGCCAAGGCCTCAAAGCGGGGAAAGAAATCTGTACCGGAAGGTCCTGTGCCGGGAAGAGCCCCGGCCGTACTGTCTCCTCGGAGGAGTCAGCCCTCTAACGAGCCGTAAGTAAAAAAGGGGGAATTTTGTAATAGTAGACACCCCTGCTTAATGTCTAAAGGTAACCAAAGTTTTCACCTTGTAGTTCGGATCTCAGCCCATCTCAGCACAGCTCATCGTCGGGAGATCTTCGTCCGGAGATGATGGAGAGCGAAACGCCTCCATCTGCTGCCCCGTCGTGCGGGGCGGGCGACCCTGAGGTGTCGTCACGGAGGGTCTCTTCGAGTCCGGCGGGGCCGGAGAGTTCGACACCCGTTGGAGTTCGGCCGGTGGAGTTGCAGGATTTGCTAAAGAGGGTGTATATCTCAGAAGATCACCGCACATTAATGAGTAATGTGATTGAGAGGATCTCGTCCGCCGAAAGCAGGTTGTATGAGGCCGTCGGAAGTTTACTGCCGGGGTTTGAGGTACGCAAAAAATGACATACCTTTTGACAGTTTTGCACATAAAGTGCGCACTATATAGATAGTAGCCCCTGAGACTTGGTATGCTGTCGAAAGCGACAGCGTGCCTAGGATCATAATCTCAGTAATTTAAGTGTCGCCTGTCCTATGCAGGTGGCGGAACGTTCGGTGGCCAGCTGGACTGATGGAGTCGCCGAGCTGAAGAGGCAACTCGACGCTGCGGATGCGGACATCTCGCTAGTCAATAAACAACTTGATGAGTCACAAGGTACGTGGTTGCTCCGTGGTCGCCTAGTAAGGGAGCTGACGCCCATTCCTTACAATTTGTATGCTTGATGCAGATGGTGCTGCTGCTGTGGAAGTCCTTCGAGCAGAACTTGCTCGGGCCAAGGAGCAAGCCAGAAAAAGCGAGGCGGCTGCCTCGAAGGCAATGGAAGAGCTAGAAGCCGAGAAGGCTGCTCACTGCCGAAGCAGGGAGGAGATGGCCGGAATGGCCGCGAAATTAAAAGTTGCTACCGATCGCCAGGAGGTTCTTGAAAGAGAACACCGAGCGGAACGAGAGGACCTGAAGAAGGCCGACGCCGAAGCCAAGGATGCCCGTAGTGCGATGCGGGCTATGAAGGAGGAACTGCGTCAGATCGGAGACATTGTGGCTGGAAAGCCCTTTATGCTGCAGAGGAAGTTCACGGATCCAAAGTATGCTCAGCTGGGCCGTTTGTACGGTGCGGAGGATCCTTATCTGGACTTAGCAGCGAGTGCGACGGACGCAGTCGTGCACTTCCAAAGCCAGAAGGATCATGAAATGGAAGAGCTGTTCTGGTCTCAATTCCATAGTCCGGAGCGTCCACTTCCGTTGAGTGATCGGTTGGTTGAGAGGGCCGAGCTGAATAGATTGTCCGGACTTGCCATGACGGACGTGGTCACTCATCTGTGGCCGAAAAGGCCCAAGCCGAAGAGTTATTTTGGCTTGTTGCAGCAATTCCTTGAGGCGGTGCCGCGTGTTGAGGCGATGAAGAGGTCGGCATGCATAGAAGGTGCACGGATGGCTCTCGCCCGTGGTAAGACATACTGGGCGGAGATGGATGCCACCGCTGTTGCATCCCGGGGTTCGGATAGAAGCCGATTCCCCACCGAGCACTATTTTGAGGAAGTCCTGTAGGGCGCTCGTTTAATAGAGTCGCAGTGCTCGAAAGATGTTATGTTTGAATGACATTTATGATTTCTGAGATCATGTTTATAATGCAATAGCTTTTTATACTTGTGCGTTCAAGTATTGGACTATCTCCCGTGCGGCCGTATATGTATAATCTGAAAGATGGCAGTCTTTGGCTTCAGCCCCCACGCACATGGTGCGGGGGTGTTTGCGAAAAGAAAAGCGCTTTTTCACACTTAATCCAATGTCTTGGTCCTTTTAAGGAGGTGATAGCGTAGCAAACTAGGCAATCGGACTATAATGCTTTATCACTTTCACTTAGCCATAGGAGCTCGAATGTGGGGCTACTATATAGCCCCTGGTGGCACCGCTCTTCGCCGAACTCGGGACGCGTATGTGCCTGACCGGGAAATGACCCTTCGTCAAAGCGGAGGAATTCTAAACATTCCCATGGTCGATCGAGTGGTTGACCAGTCTCTCGCTATATCATGATAGTCAGTTTTCGGCTTTCTCTACTGAGGTGCTCGCCCGACCGAACCGGGGCACAATCGCAGTAGTTCTCCTGGTGCCGCGTTAGCCGATGATATAGAATGTAAGGCAGCAAAACACAGGAGCCGGGCAAACCCAACATTTGACCAAAGACATGATTCGGAGCTGATGCATATAAGGCCTAACTCGAGACGCCGAACACTCCCTGAGGTGTTCGGTCTTTATGATACCGGGCAGAATAATGCCCTAAGCCCCTAGTGTCCAGGTACAGACGGGAACTTCTGACGCGGCTGATGCCAAAACGCCAGCCACCTCCTCGGCTATGATAGGAAACCGGGGGATGTGTGTCAACAAGAGACAGTAAGAAAGGTTTACGCAGGGTCTTAATCTGAAAAGAATCCTTGCAACGGGTCCCTGCTGCATGTCTGCGCCTATGTCTCCGTTGTGCTGTATCCTGGACGGGTGTAGCATGTGCTTCATCTGTAAAAGAGAAGGACTTAGTTTCTAAGAAATATTGTGCAAAAAGTTGTATTAAAATGAAGTATAATTATGAGGATGAAGAAAGTTGAGCTTTATAGGCTCTCATCATTTATACGCGCGGTGTCGTGGTTCTAAGCCTGACAGTAGAGTGGGGGGTAGGTATGGAGAGGCAAGGTCCTAGCTATGGAGAGGTTGTAAGCACAAAGGATGTACGAGTTCAGGCCCTTCTCGGAAGAAGTAACAGCCCTACGTCTCGGAGCCCGGAGGCGGTCGAGTGGATTATGAATGTATGAATTACAAGGTGCCGAACCCTTCTGCCTGTGGAGGGGGGTGGCTTATATAGAGTGCGCCAGGACCCCAGCCAGCCCACGTAGGAGAGGGTTTAAGATGAGTTAAGTCTGGGGCGTTACTGGCAACGCCCCACATAAAGTGCCTTTATTATCATAAAGACTACTTGATTACATGCCGTTGCAGTGCAGAGTGCCTCTTGACCTCCTGGTGGTCGAGTGAGTCTTTGTGGTCGAGTCCTTCAGGCCAGTCGAGTGAATCCTCGTTGGTCGACTGGAAGGTGACCTCTTCTAAGGATGTCCTGGGGTAAGTTACTTGGATCAGGTCCGTGACCCTACCCTAGGTACATAACCCCATCATTAGCCCCCGAATGGATTGAGGCTTCGAGTGAAGAAGGAGTTGATGTCGTTTCCGATTAATCTTTGTGCTCCGGTTGTGCGCTGTTCTGGACCAAAGAATCCCTTTGTCGACAAGGAACAACTTGCCTTCAGTCGACTTGATCCATTCTGTTTTTGCGTCGAGTGACCTTTCAGGTTTCGATGATCTCCGAGCGACGGATCGCCGGAAACACCGCGCCTGACAGACTGATTTGTTGCTCGCGGATTCCGCGGGATGCGAAATTTCGAGGCGCGCGCGAAGCGGGGCGGACCGCGGCGTTCGGATGGGACGGGGCATGGACGCCTCGATCTCCGCGCCGCCTTTTTCGCCACGTATCCCGTTTGCATAACTGTTCCAGATATGATTAGATCGACCGGGCCCACCTGCCATCCACTCGGAAGGGACCTTATAAATGTGCCCGGCGAGGATTTCTGCGCTGCGCCTTAGCATCCTCCCCCTCTCTCTGCTTCCTTCCTCCCTGCTCAGCGTGCTCGCTCTCGCCCCCGCACCACTTCCCTTCGCGCATCTCGCCGGCGACCATGGCCAAGGAGAAGACGGCGGCGCTGGAGCGTGCAAAGAAGGCGTCGGCGTCGGAGAAGGCGAAGGGGAGATCCACCAGCCGCGGAGGGTCCTCGTCCAGATCCCGCTTGCCGAAGGGCTGGGTCCAAGGAGACTGGATCCAGTCGACCATCACAGAGAAGGACCTCCTCGACATGGCCCACGAGGGCTTGATCCCTCACGGAGCTGCGAGGTTGCCGGGGGAGGAGTGGCAGCCACAGCCAGAAGAGGGTGAGTGTGTGCTTTTGGCCACTCATGTTGATCGTGGGTTTTCCTTGCCGCCAAGTATTTTCTTCCGTGGCTTCTTGAATTTCTTTGGAGCTCAGCTTCACCACTTTACCCCAAACTCCATTGCCTATCTTGCTGCATTCGTGTCCATGTGTGAGGGTTTCTTGGGCTGTCGACCGCACTGGGGTTTGTTCAAACATATATTCACATGTCGCTCTCAGACCGTGAAGAAGGCGAGCCCAGGTGATGAGAAAACCCGAGTCGTCCAAATGTGCGGGGGCCTGGGGATCCAGGTGAGGAATAAGAGCACCTTCCCGCCCATGACCTTTCCCGAGTCCGTCAGAGGCTGGCAGTCGACTTGGTTCTACTGCCAGGTCCAGTCGACGCCAGGGCAGTCGAGTGGACTCCCTCCGTTCACCATGGACCGAGTGAACAAGCCTTCCCCTCTGAAGCTGATTCCGGAGGAGAGAGCCGACGTGAAGATGTTGATGGAGCGCGTGGTGCAGTTGGTTCGGGAGGGAGTGACAGGCATGGACCTCTTGGAGGTTTTCCTCAGGCGTCGCATCCAGCCTCTCCAGTTCCGGAGCCACTGCATGTGGTTGTACTGTGGGACCGAAGACGAGACCAGAGTCCATCCAGAAGCAGTCGACGATGTCACTCTGGAAAGATGGATGGCGGCCTTCACCGGAAACAAGGACAATCCGCGCGGAGCCAGAAGGATTCCTCCACTCGACCACAACAGCGATCCAGATAAGGTACACTTGCCCTGCTCTCCACTGCATTCTTGTCGCATTCAACTCTGTTTACTCTGCCGACTGGTCGACTGATCATTGTCCTGATATCTGCTAGGCCCTCACCGAGCTGTACTCGATGCCCAATGGGGCGCAAGCTTCGACTGAGGAGGGCGAGGCGAGCGGAGGCGAGAGCCAGGAAGAGGAGGAATGGGACTCGGATGTCGCAGAGGACGATGACGACGATGATGATGATGTCGGTGATGAAGACGACGCCGAGGACGAGGAGGAGGAGGAGGAGGAGGTCGTGCCACCGCGCTCGGAAAGGCGGTCGAAGCTCGTCCACGACCCTTCGACTGAACGTGGCAAGGGGGTTGCGACGCAGTCGACCAAGCGCCCTAGGACCACCTCTCCAGCGCCGACTGAAAAGGCGCCGAAGCAGCCCAGGGCGACCTCGTCGAAGCCGATCAAACTCTTGCCGAAGATGAAGGTGTCCATCCCCACCATATCAGGGTAATTGTGCTGTTCATATTTTCTTATTCTGTGTGAACTTTGTCTCTGGTCGACGCTGAAGTTAGTCGACTGATCTTTTGGAGTTGCAGTGCTGCTACTTCTGAGACCTCGGCCCGGGCTGACGACCACGAGATGGAGGATGCAGCAACTTCGAACCCAGGTACTATATTCTTAACATCGTCCGTAGTCGACTGACTCGCGATCTCTGATCCTGATCCTTCTCCGCAGCTCCACCCAACACTGTTATCAATCTCCCAGACGACGACGAGGAGGAAGAAACATTGGCACGCAGGAGGAGTCGGAAAGCGTCCGCCAGTAAGGTACCTCAGGATGTGACGGCGCCTGAGATTCTGACTGTGGAGGAAGGGAACACCACTCGACACACGGTGTCCTTCACAAATCCACTGACGAGTGCTCAGCAGCCCTCCCTCTTTACGACGCACCGCGTCCCAGAGGATCAAGCTGGCGCAGCGAAGGAGGCAATACGCCAGGCGGGACTCATGATGGAGCAGCTGAAGACCATCCGGGACGCGAGCCAGGCAGCTTATGACGCCAGTTCTGCCCTCCAAAGCAATGTCCAGGTCAGTCGACCACTGTTTGTTCTGTTGGATATGCTACCAAAAACTTTTCTTTTCCGGAATTTATATTAGTCACCCACTGGGTGTGTCGAATAAACTCCGTGTTAGCGGAGGCACGCTGAGTGCACCCGCTGGGTGTAGTCCCCAAGGCTAAGGTCGACTGCTGGCAGTCGGCCTTAGGCTTTATGATGTCAATCTTTCTGTCAGTCGACTGGTCGACTGGATTCCACAAACCGGTGGGGGCACGCTGAGTGCACCCACTGGGTGTAGTCCCCAAGGCTAAGGTCGACTGCTGGCAGTCGGCCTTAGGCTTTATAATGTCAATCTTTCTGTCAGTCGACTGGTCGACTGGACTTCACAAACCGGTGGGGGCACGCTGAGTGCACCCACTGGGTGTAGTCCCCAAGGCTAAGGTCGACTGCTGGCAGTCGGCCTTAGGCTTTATGATGTCAATCTTTCTGTCAGTCGACTGGTCGACTGGATTCCACAAACCGGTGGGGGCACGCTGAGTGCACCCACTGGGTGTAGTCCCCAAGGCTAAGGTCGACTGCTGGCAGTCGGCCTTAGGCTTTATAATGTCAATCTTTCTGTCAGTCGACTGGTCGACTGGACTTCACAAACCGGTGGGGGCACGCTGAGTGCACCCACTGGGTGTAGTCCCCAAGGCTAAGGTCGACTACTGGCAGTCGGCCTTAGGCTTTATGATGTCAATATTTCTGTCAGTCGACTGGTCGACTGGATTCCACAAACCGGTGGGGGCACGCTGAGTGCACCCACTGGGTGTAGTCCCCGAGACTGTGGTCGACTGCTTGCAGTTGATCACAGTCTTAGAGAATGCATCTCACACACTTTTTTTTTGAGGTCGACTGGTCGACTTTGTCTTCAACAGGATTAGTGGGGGCACGCTGAGTGCACCCACTGGGTGTAGTCCCCGAGACTACGGTCGAATGCTTGTATTTGGCTGTAGTCTTAGAAACGTGTGCTTATCCCTTTTTCACTCGGAAGTGATTTATATTTGACATCTAGTCGATTGGTTCTTCGCAGAACTCTTGTGATCTTGTGGCTCGTTACTCAGAGCTGGAACAAAAACATACTCAAGTCGAGCTGAGCTTGAAGCTGGTTCAGGAGAAGCTGACAAAGGCAAAGGAGGAGACCGAAGGTATGTTTGGTGAGACCCTGACGACTGCTTTTCCTCTTGCTTGTTTCAGCACCTGATCTTGCTGTAACTTGCAGGCAAGGTAAGGGAGGCCCAGCAGAAGAAAGACCTTGAGCTAGCTGAGAAGATCAAGCTTGCTGACGAGAAGTTAGCTTCAGTCACCAAACTCGAACAAGACAATACCAATCTGAAAGCTGCTCTTGGGATTGCCAACAAGGAGGTCAGTCGACTGAAAACTGACAAAGCTGCCCTGACCGACCGAGTCAGCAAATTGACTGAGAAGAAAACTGAACTGGAGGCCTTCCTGAGTGGCCTTGCCAAGAAGCTGTTTCTTATGCTTGAAGGTAAACCTCCATGTTTGGCAAATATTTCCAATTGTGGCTTTTTCCATTCGACTATCCCCTTGACTTAGCGATCACCCTTGCAGAATTTTGTCAAAACTTTGAAGAAGAAACTAGCCGACTGGAGCCAAACCTTGACCCCGTCAATTCTCCGGTGAACGACGAAGTTGCCATGGATGTTTTCCGACTGGAGTCTCGTGTTGCAGCTGTCGTGGACTATCTCGCAAGGCTGAAGGCCGCCACGTCTCGCATCGACTCAACGCTCTGGCCTGAGGAGACACTTCAGAATGACCTTGAGTCGCTGATGGCCCGCTTGAACACGATCCCTGGTCGAGTGCAGGAGTGGAAGAAGTCCTCGGCTCGGTGTGGTGCAGATGTCGCTCTGTGTCTGGCCCGAGTCCACTGCAAAGATGCGCGAGAAGAGAAGCTGGCGGCCCTTCGGGTGGCCAATACCAAGAAGCACGACTTCAGATCCTTTATGGAAACTTTCCTTGCAGCTGCCACTCGGATCGCCGACGGGATTGACCTTGATGAATTTGTTGCACCTTCCAGCCCTCCACAGGAGGGGTAAAAAACTTCTTCTGGCTCGACGCTTTAAATTTGCCTCGGTATGCCGAGTGGAATTGTAACCGACAAACCTTAACAGGCTTGACGCCTGAGCACTTTCGGTTCCTTTAGATATCAATTCAAACTTGAATTTGGCGCTTGAATACGATTGCCTTCGGCTCGGAATGTCTTTTGCAGGTTCAAAGCAAGGTGCCTGTGCTGCAATCGACTTATTCTTTAGTCCACTTAGACGAGCACTGGGCTGCAGCTAAGCCCCCGAGTGAGAGGGTTGCTCTTCACTCGGTAGTATTTTTGTAACTTAGGCGAGCACAGGGCCGCAGCTAAGCCCCCGAGTGAGAGGATTGCTCTTCACTCGGTAGGATTTTCACAACTTAGGCGAGTGCTTGGACTGCAGCTAAGCCTCCGAGTGAGAGGGTTGCTCTTCACTCGGTAGGATTTTTATAACTTAGGCGAGCACGAGGCTGCAGCTAAGCCTCCGAGTGGAAGGCTGGCTTACCACTCGGTAGGATTTTTACAACTTAGGCGAGTGCTTGGACTGCAGCTAAGCCTCCGAGTGAGAGGGTTGCTCTTCACTCGGTAGGATTTTTATAACTTAGGCGAGCACGAGGCTGCAGCTAAGCCTCCGAGTGGAAGGCTGGCTTACCACTCGGTAGGATTTTTATAACTTAGGCGAGCACGAGGCTGCAGCTAAGCCTCCGAGTGGAAGGCTGGCTTACCACTCGGTAGGATTTTTACAACTTAGGCGAGTGCTTGGACTGCAGCTAAGCCTCCGAGTGGAAGGCTGGCTTACCACTCGGTAGGATTTTTACAACTTAGGCGAGTGCTTGACTGCAGCTAAGCCTCCGAGTGAGAGGGTTGCTCTTCACTCGGTAGGATTTTTATAACTTAGGCGAGCACGAGGCTGCAGCTAAGCCTCCGAGTGGAAGGCTGGCTTACCACTCGGTAGGATTTTCACAACTTAGGCGAGTGCTTGGACTGCAGCTAAGCCCCCGAGTGAGAGGGTTGCTCTTCACTCGGTAGGATTTTGATAACTTAGGCGAAACGGATTCGCAGCTAAGCCTCCGAGTGGGAGTCTGGTTCACCACTCGGTAGGAATTTGATACCTTAGGCGAAACGGATTCGCAGCTAAGCCCCCGAGTGAGAGGGTTGCTCTTCACTCGGTAGGATTTTTACAAACTTAGGCGAAACGGATTCGCAGCTAAGTCACCCACTGAGGGGAATTTCATTGGACAAAAAATAAAAAGTGACAAATATTATGGAGGAACTATGACACTTATTATTTTGGGGTCCATGAACTACAGAAGTACTTTATTGCAACTCATCCGAGTGATAAAGCTTAAGTGTAAAACGGGCGGAGTAGCTCCGCGTTCCAAGCTCGGGGCTCGTCGATATTATGCTCGACGTTGCAAAGACGATACGCCCCGTTGTGGAGAACCTTGGTGACGATGAAGGGGCCTTCCCAAGAAGGAGCAAGCTTGTGTGGTTTGTGCTGATCCACTCGGAGAACCAAATCCCCTTCCTGGAAGGCTCAACCTCTCACATTTCGGGCGTGGAAACGCCGCAGATCTTGTTGGTAGATGGTCGACCGGATCAGAGCCATCTCCCTTTCTTCCTCTAAAAGGTCGACTGCGTCCTGCCGCGCTTGTTCAGCTTCTGCTTCGCTGTAGATTTCAACTCGAGGAGCATTGTGGAGAAGATCACTCGGCAAGACTGCCTCAGCTCCATAGACCAAGAAGAATGGAGTTCTTCCGGTCGACCGATTAGGCGTGGTCCGCAGTCCCCAGAGTACAGATGGAAGTTCGTCAACCCAAGCCCCAGCCGCGTGTTTGAGATCACGCATCAGTCGAGGCTTCAGTCCCTTGAGAATCAGTCCATTAGCTCGCTCTGCTTGTCCATTCGACTGCGGATGGGCGACTGATGCGTAGTCGACTCGTGTGCCCTGGGAGTTGCAGAAAGCTCTGAATTCCTCTGAGTCAAAGTTCGACCCATTATCCGTTATGATGCTGTGCGGGACTCCATATCTGAATATTAGTTCCCTGATGAAGCTAACAGCAGTACCGGTGTCAAGGCTCTTGATTGGTTTAGCCTCGATCCACTTGGTGAACTTGTCGACTGCCACCAGTACATGCGTGAAGCCACTTCGTCCTGTTCTCAAAGGACCGATCATGTCCAGCCCCCAAACTGCAAAAGGCCAGACGAGTGGGATGGTCTTCAAAGCTGACGCAGGCTTGTGCGACATATTCGAGTAGAACTGACATCCCTCGCACTTATCCACTATCTCCTTTGCCATCTAATTCGCCTTGGGCCAGTAAAATCCGGCTCGGTATGCTTTGGCCACGATGGTCCGAGAGGACGCATGATGACCACAGGTCCCCGAGTGAATATCATTGAGGATGAGTCGACCTTCTTCTGGTGTTATGCACTTCTGACCAACTCCAGTCGCGCTTTCTCTGTATAATTGTCCTTTGATTATGGTAAAGGCTTTAGATCGACGAACGATCTGTCGAGCCTCTTCCTCATCCTCCGGAAGCTCTTTCCTCAAGATATATGCGACATACGGAATCGTCCAGTCGGGAATGACCACCAAAACTTCCATGATCAAGTCGACCACTGCTGGGACTTCAACTTCAGTCGGATCTGTGGCGCTCTTGGGCTGCGGAGTTTCTTCGGTGAAAGGATCTTCTTTGACTGACGGAGTGTGTATATGCTCCAAGAACACACCACTCGGAATGGCTTCTCTCTTGGAACCTATCTTTGCTAGATCATCAGCTGCTTGATTTTTCAGTCGGGTATATGATGGAGCTCCAACCCCTCGAACTTCTTCTCCAGCTTCCTCACTGCACTGCAGTATCCAGTCATGGCTGGGCTTCTCACGTCCCACTCTTTCATCACCTGATTGACCACTAGATCCGAGTCGCCATAGACCATTAGGCGACGGACGCCGAGTGAAATGGCCATGCGCAACCCATATAGGAGGGCCTCATATTCTGCCTCATTGTTGGAGGAGTCAAAGTGAATCTGGAGCACATATCTAAGCTTATCTCCTCTGGGGGAAACCAGGACGACCCCAGCACCGGAACCATTCAACATCTTAGAGCCATCGAAAAACATGGTCCAATGCTCCGAGTGAACTTCAGTCGACTGCTGTTGTTCAATCCACTCGGCGAGGAAATCTGCTATCGCCCGGGACTTAATGGCTTTCTTTGCCTCAAACTTGATATCAAGGGGAAGAAGTTCAATCGCCCATTTGGCCACTCGACCAGTTGCGTCTCTGTTGTGCAAAATCTCTGATAGTGGAGCGTCGCTGACGACTGTGATGGAATGGTCAGAGAAATAATGAGCAACCTTCTTTGTGGTCATGTATATTCCATACACAAGCTTCTGATAATGAGGATATCTCTGCTTGGATGGAGTCAAGACTTCAGACAAATAATACACTGGGCGCTGAACTTTGAGAGCTTTTCCTTCTTCTCCCCGCTCGACCGTTAGCACAGTACTGACGACTTGTCCTGTGGCTGCAATGTAGAGCAACAGAGGCTCTTTGCTGATTGGAGCAGCAAGCACCGGCTGGGTGGAGAGCAGAGCTTTTAGCTCAGCAAACGCTGCATCAGCTTCTGGAGTCCACTCGAACTTGTCAGCCTTCTTCATTAGTCGGTAAAGAGGCAGTGCCTTTTCACCGAGTCGTGAGATGAATCGACTTAATGCGGCCAAGCATCCAGTAAGCTTCTGGACATCGTGCACTCGCACAGGGCGTTTCATTCGGAGGATAGTGCCAATCTTCTCTGGGTTAGCGTCGATTCCCCGTTCGGAAACGAGAAAACCGAGTAACTTGCCACCAGGAACTCCAAATGTGCACTTTGATGGATTGAGCTTGATATCATACCTTCTGAGGTTGGCAAATGTTTCGGCGAGGTCAGCGAGCAGGTCGGAACCTTTTCGTGACTTGACAACAATATCATCCATATAAGCTTCCACATTCCGACTGATTTGGGTGAGTAGACACTTCTGAATCATTCGCATAAATGTGGCTCCGGCATTCTTGAGGCCGAATGGCATGGTGATATAGCAGAAGCACCCGAATGGAGTGATGAAAGCTGTTTTTACCTCATCGGGCCCATACAGACGGATCTGGTGGTACCCGGAGTAAGCATCTAAAAAAGACAACCTCTCGCATCCCGCGGTCGAGTCAACAATTTGATCTATGCGAGGGAGAGGAAAGTGATCTTTCGGGCAGGCCCGGTTGATGTGCTTGAAATCAATGCACATTCGGAGCGACTTGTCCTTCTTAGGAACCATGACGACATTAGCGAGCCACTCGGAGTGGTATATCTCTCGGATAAATCCTGCCGCCAACAGTCGAGCCACTTCTTCACCGATGGCCTTTCTCTTCTGGACGGCGGACCGCCGAAGATGCTCTTTGACTGGTTTTGCAGACGAGTCGACTCTTAGGCGATGCTCAGCCAGTCCCCTGGGAACACCTGGCATGTCAGCGGGCTTTCATGCAAAAATGTCCCAGTTCTCACGGAGGAACTGGATGAGCGCTTCTTCCTATTTTGGGTCGAGTGTTGTGGAGATGCGGGTCGGAGCTGCTTCGGGGTCGGTCGGGTGAATGTGAACAGGCTTCGTCTCACCGGACGACTGGAATGCAGACTCTGTGGCGGGCTTCTTGGATCGCAGCAAGTCACTCGGATCTGCGTTTTGCTTGTATTCTTCGAACTCGACCGCTGTCACTTGGGAATCGGCAATCTTGGAGCCCTTCTGAAAGCACTCCTCTGCCTTTTTCCTATCACCGGTGACAGTGATCACACCTTTGGGACCGGGCATCTTCAATTTGAGGTACACGTAACATGGTCGAGCCATGAACCGTGCATAGGCTGGCCTCCCCAAAATGGCATGATATGCACTTTGAAAATCCACGACCTCAAATGTCAACTTTTCTTTGCGAAAATGCTTCGAATCACCAAACACTACGTCCAAAGCTATTTGGCCGAGTGACTCGGCCTTCTTCCCTGGTATGACTCCATGGAAGCTCATGTTACTAGTGCTCAGTCGGGACATCGGAATGCCCATACCTTTCAATGTGTCTGCATACAATAAGTTCAGCCCACTTCCACCATCCATCAGCACCTTTGTCAGTCGAGTGCCTTCGACAACTGGATCGACCACCAAAGCTTGCCTCCCGGGGGTGGCAATATGAGTCGGGTGATCAGATTGGTCGAATGTGATGGGTGTTTGAGACCACTTCAGATAATTTGCCTTTGCTGGGGCAACCATGTTCACTTCTCGGTTAATCACTTTCAGTCGACTTCTGCTTTCCACATCTGCAAAGATCATCAGAGTGGAGTTGATATGCGGATATCCTCCCTCACTGTCCTCTTTGTCTTCGGCCTTGTCCGACTCCTTCTCCTTGTCCTTAGACTGTTTTCCCTGAAACTGCTGGATCAGGAGTCGACATTGGCGAGTGGTGTGCTTTGGGTAAATGATATTTCCCTCTTCATCTTTCTTTGTGTGAATGTGACACGGCATATCCATCACGTCGTTCCCTTCTTTATCCTTTACCTTCTTGGGGTTCCAGGATCCTTTTGGTTTTCCCTTAAACTTTCCTTGAGTCACGGCCAGAGCCTCTCCAGGAGCTGCCGGTTCAGCCTTCCGCTTCTGTTTCCGACTGGTGTTTCCTTTTTCCGACTGACTCGGCTTGTGCTTGCCGCTTCGGAGTCGGTCTTCTTCTTCACCGTTGGCGTACTTGGTAGCAATCTCCATCATCCGACTCAAGGTCATGTCACCGGTTCGACCAAATTTCAAACTCAGTTCTCTGTTCTTCACGCCGTCTTTGAAGGCGCATACTGCCTGATGATTAGAGACATTTTCCACAGTGTGGTGCAAAGTGATCCACCTCTGAATATACTCTCTGAGAGTCTCATTAGTTTTCTGCACGCAGACTTGCAACTCTGTCAATCCCGCTGGTCGCTTGCAAGTCCCTTCAAACGTTCTGACGAACACTCGGGACAGATCTTCCCAAGTGTGAATGCTGCTAGGAGGTAATTGAGTCAACCATGCCCTGGCGGAACCTTCCAACATGAGGGGCAAATGCTTCATGGCCACCTCGTCGTTCCCACCACCGATCTGAACTGCCACTCGGTAGTCTTCAAGCCAAGTTTCAGGCTTAGACTCACCAGTGAACTTGCTGACTCCTGTTGCCAACCTGAAATTGGGGGGGATAACTGCGGCTCTGATAGCTCTGCTGAAACATTCAGGACCAGAAACATGTACTCGACTGCTCGTGGGTATATCTCTGTCGAGTGCACCTCGATGGGCTCTGTTCCGGTCGACCAACCCTTGCACGATAATGGATCGCGCGTCGAAGCCTGGCTCTCTGGGGTCAACTGGAACCCTACGCCCTGTACTGTACTGACGCCTATCATCTGGCTGCCGAGGAGCGTAAGACCCACCCCTCGGAGGGGAATAGGGCACTCGACGCCTATCATCTCGGTCGAGTCTGTCGCCATATTGATCCCGCCGATTCTCACGCCCTTCGCGCCGCGGAGGCGATCTGGGGCTGTGAGCCGACTGAACCGTATTCACAGTGACGGATCGACTGTGAATTCTGTTGCGCGACTGAGACACGGCTGAATTCTGATCTCCTGCTGCTCGGAGCAGATCCCTGATCTGCAGCAAACCTCTGCCAGCTTCCGACTGCGAAGGCTGAATGGACTCTGCTATACGGGTCGCAGCTGCTAAATTCTGAATTGGGGTTCGATATACCTGAGTCGGCGGGAAGAGTTGACGTCGACTGGTGTCGGGAACTCGTTGCCGCGCGCGCTCGTCGAGTGCTCGCTGAAGGTTCTCCAGTCGAGTGCGCTCGGCCAAATTGGCGAGACGCGCCTCCTCTAAGGCACGAGCCTCGGGGGTTTCTCCTGCGATGGGAATACGCAGGGGATCTTCGTTCCTGCGGCGAAGCTCTTCTCTTTGCAGAGAGTCGAGTGGCTCGGGCTGATACTCTTCGTAGCCTCGTGCAGGATCGCCGCCGTCACCTGCTCCACCACCACGAGCGAAGCCAGGAGGGCTGTGGGGCCCGTCGACCATCAAGATTTCCGCCGCTGGATCACTGCTTCCGCACTCGGATGCAGTCTTTACGGAGCCAGTCGACTGATCGAACAAGCCGTAGAGAGATTCGTTGGGCTCGATTGCCGCAACTTGGGTAGTGGCCGATTGGCGAGCCACCGCGTGACTCACCCATCGCTGAAGCCTCGACCGGCCTGAGCGCTTGCGCTGGCGGGAGACCGGGAGGGTGGACGATGGAGGAGCTGACCGATACTGGGTCGACGGTTGCCGCAGCAGAACGCCGCGGACACATGCGCGAAAATGCGTCGCACCGCGGACGGGGAGCGCATCTACGTCGAGTGGAGCCTCCTGGAGCCATGCGGAGTCGTCGACGATGAAGGTGAGAGTGCCGAGACGGATCTCTTGACCCTCGACCAAAACTCCAGCAGACACCATGATGAAAGTACTCGGAAGAATCGCAACTTCTCCACAAAATCGCTAAAACACCCGCCCCACGGTGGGCGCCAACTGTCGTGGTTCTAAGCCTGACAGTAGAGTGGGGGGTAGGTATGGAGAGGCAAGGTCCTAGCTATGGAGAGGTTGTAAGCACAAAGGATGTACGAGTTCAGGCCCTTCTCGGAAGAAGTAACAGCCCTACGTCTCGGAGCCCGGAGGCGGTCGAGTGGATTATGAATGTATGAATTACAAGGTGCCGAACCCTTCTGCCTGTGGAGGGGGGTGGCTTATATAGAGTGCGCCAGGACCCCAGCCAGCCCACGTAGGAGAGGGTTTAAGGTGAGTTAAGTCTGGGGCGTTACTGGCAACGCCCCACATAAAGTGCCTTTATTATCATAAAGACTACTTGATTACAGGCCCTTGCAGTGTAGAGTGCCTCTTGACCTCCTGGTGGTCGAGTGAGTCTTTGTGGTCGAGTCCTTCAGGCCAGTCGAGTGAATCCTCGTTGGTCGACTGGAAGGTGACCTCTTCTAAGGATGTCCTGGGGTAAGTTACTTGGATCAGGTCCGTGACCCTACCCTAGGTACATAACCCCATCACGCGGTCCTTTATAAAAAAGGGGAAGTGCGGCTGGGAAGCCCCTTGTTAAGTTACGCCGGACTTGTCTAACCATGTCCGAGGTCTAAATGACCTGTTTTTTAGGGGCTTTGACCTGCAAGGTCTGATTAGTGTGTGGCTGTCGAAGCAGTCGCACATTCTCTATGGTCGAGGGACACTCGGAGTTATGAGATTATGGCACGTGGACCGGGCATTTCTTAAGCGTAAGAGACGCGTAATGTGGTATTGCATTAAAGCGGGCGAAAGCTTCGTGCCCCAGTAGTGCTTAAGGGCTACTACTAAATTTGGCGATGGAGAGTGAGCTTTTCGCGACGAAGGTTGTCGGATGAACCGAACATAACTTCTAGTGGTACAGAGCCTGTATAATTGGCTTAAAGGCCTGGCGTCACTCTTTTAAAGGGAGTGCTGCTATAGCGAATTTTGGTAGGTTCTATCCCCTGTCTGCGAACGGTCTCCTGGTATGGCAGGTGCCGCGCTGTGTGATATCACATGAAGTGAGTTCACTGTTTTGACTTCAAGTGGGAAAGCCTTTTGTTTTCCGGAGTGCTACTTTTGGGTTTCGTCACTTTCACTTGGCATGTCGAGCCCCTTGTGTTCGGCGTTAAGTCGGCCAGACTGTTTGAAGACCCAACAGTCTCTGTGGGTATGGTTTGCAGGCTTCCCGGAGGTACCATGTATTTGACACAGTCTATCCAGAATCTTGTTTAGGTTGGACACGTCGTCACTGTTGTCCTTTAGGGGCAGTGTTTTGTTGTTCGGCCGAGAGCTTTTGAATCCGGTGTTGATCGCCGTACTATTTGGGCCATTTTCCTTATTCCGGCGCTGATCTTTTCTGCGTCGTGATTTCCCATTTCCATCCCTTATTTCGGATGTACTTGGGTCGCTGGTGCTGCATCGAGCCAGCCAGCTGTCTTCCCCCGCGCAAAAGCGGGCCGTGAGGCTTGTTAGTGCGGCCATTGTTCTTGGTTTTTCCTGGCCGAGGTGTCTAGCAAGCCATTCGTCTCGGACGTTGTGTTTAAAGGCTGCTAAGGTTTCAGCGTCCGGACAGTCGACTATTTGGTTCTTTTTAGTGAGGAACCTGTTCCAGAATTTGCGTGCTGACTCTCCGGGCTGTTGAGTTATGTGACTTAAATCGTCTGCATCCGGAGGCCGGACATAAGTCCCCTGAAAATTTGCTCAAAACGCATCCTCAAGCTCTTCCCAACTTCCAATGGTATTTTCTGGGAGGCTTTTAAGCCAATGCCGAGCCGGCCCTTTGAGCTTGAGGGGTAGGTATTTTATGGCATGGAGATCGTCTCCTCTTGCCATGTGTATGTGTAGGATATAATCCTCAATCCAGACTCCGGGGTCTGTTGTTCCGTCGTATGCCTCTATGTTTACGGGTTTGAATCCCGCTGGAAATCCATGATCCAGTACCTTGTCTGTAAAACATAGTGGGTGTGCGGCACCCCTGTATTTGGGTGTGCCATTGTCTTCGAATGTTCGGCGGGTTATGTTGCTTCCTGGAGTCTTCTTATTTGGCCCATAGATAGATCTGGCTGGGTCATCCTTTTTCCGAGGATCCGTATGCTGATCGTGTGCCGGCTTGTGTGCGACGCCCCTTGTTGCTCTTGGCCTGTCATCTGGTCATCTATCCGGCCAGGCGGCTTCTTTCTTTTTTGACTGCGGGGGCTCTAAGGCCTCCTCGTCAAATTCGGGCAACAGCTTGCGCTTTGGGTAGCTCTTTGTCTGGTGACTAGCGCCATATTTATGTGCGGTGTTAAGTACTTTGCTCCATCTCATTCTGAGTGCGTCCTCCGCTGTTTTGAGCTTCCGTTTTTGCTCCTTCAATCTCCTTGCAGTGGCGACGAGCCTCTTATGAAGGTTCATATGATCGTCTTCACCGGGGATTGGTTGCTTGTCGAGTTCATCATGTCCGGCTGGCTGCTTGGTGACATGTGCGTCGTCCACTGCTTCGCCCTGCTCTAGGGCCGGGTCCGTATGGGTGCCGTTTTTATTGAGGCCGGTCTTCGGGCGGCGCTTGCGTCGCCGTTTTGGTTGTTTGTTAGGGGAGTTGTCCTTCGCCACGTCCCGTTTTTCCTCATTGTCGCTTCCCTTTGGTGTATCCACCATGCATACGTCGTGAGTTGGGGTGGCTTTCCAGTGCCCAGTAGGCGCTGGTTCTTGGTGGTCTCTGGCATCGTCATCCATACCGTCGATGTCTTCGGAGTCGTAGTCTAGCATGTCGGTTAGATCGTCGACAGTGGCTACCAAGTGGGTGGTGGGTGGGTTTTGAATTTCTTCATCGTCCGCATCCCAACCGTCCTGACCGCAGTCCGGCCAGGGCTCTCCTGATAACGAGAGATATTTTAGCGAACTCAGGATGTCGCCGAAAGGTGAGTGTTGAAAGATGTCCGCTGCGGTGAACTCCATGATCGGCGCCCAATCGGGTTCGATCGGTGGGGGCGCGGGAGGTTCGGAGTCCGGCGAGGAATCCGGCACCTCGGAGTCACGAGCTTTATGAGGGACAAAGTCAGTGTTCGGCTCTATCGCCATAGAGGTTGCAGCCCCCGAGGCGATGTCTAGGCATCCATCCTCGATCTGCGCAGCCGGCTCCGGATTGGAGATCGGAGCGGTTTCGAGTGCGGCCTCCAGGATACTGTCCGGCTGCAGAGCTAAATCATGCTCACCGTGACAGTGCGGCACGCTCGGCTGTGGCTCGAATCCATCGAGGATCAAGTCCCCGTGGATGTCAGCCGTGGAGTTCAAACTTCCAAATCTGACTTGACGGCCAGGGGCGTAGCTTTCGATCTGCTCCAGTTGGCCAAGCGAATTGGCCCGCAGTGCGAAGCCGCCGAATACGAAGATCTGTCCGGGGAGGAAGGTCTCACCCTGGACTGCGTCGTTGATGATGATTGAAGAGGCCATCGAGCCTATCGGTGACGGCACAGAGGAACTCTCAATGAAAGCACCAATGTCGGTGTCAAAACCGGCGGATCTCGGGTAGGGGGTCCCGAACTGTGCGTCTAGGCGGATGGTAACAGGAGACAAGGGACACGATGTTTTACCCAGGTTCGGGCCCTCTTGATGGAGGTAAAACCCTACGTCCTGCTTGATTAATATTGATGATGTGTGTTACAAGAGTGGATCTACCACGAGATCAAGGAGGCTAAACCCTAGAAGCTAGCCTATGGTATGATTGTTGTTCGTCCTATGGACTAAAGCCATCTGGTTTATATAGACACGGGAGAGGGCTAGGGTTACACAGAGTCGGTTACAATGGTAGGAGATCTACATATCCGTATCGCCAAGCTTGCCTTCCACGCCAAGGAAAGTCCCATCCGGACACGGGACGAAGTCTTCAATCTTGTATCTTCATAGTCTTGGAGTCCGGCCGATGATGATAGTTCGGCTATCCGGACACCCCCTAGTCCGGAACTCCCTCACTTGGTATCATTATGTTGTTGGATCAATTGTTACCTTAGTTGCAATCTTGATCGCATTTGTTATTGCATTTAAATGCTTTAGCTAGAGAGTTATTTGTTTGTTACATTTAAGTGTTGTATGAATTATATATATGTATGAACTTTATGTATGAACTTGTATTAATTTGGTATTTTCAGTGTTGTGTAATGAAGATGAGCCGACAGTGGATGTATGATGACCGATGCTCTCCCGAGTTCATTAATGGCGTGCATACTTTTCTGCTTGCCGTTGAGGCAAACAAGCGGGCGGATGGTCTTATGCCTTGTCCATGTGCTGGCTGTAAGAATGGTCACAATTACTCTACGTCAAGAACCATTCACCTCCACCTATTTGAGTCCGGTTTCATGCCCCACTATAATGTTTGGACCTAGCACGGAGAAAGAGGGGTTATGATGGAAGACAATGAAGAAGAAGAGGATGACGATAGCTATCCTGGCCATGGGTTCCCTGAATACGATGATACAACAATGGGGGAAGAAGCTGAGCCGGCAATGCGGGAAGAAGCTGAAGAAGAGGCATCAGATGAGCCCACTGATGATCTATGTCGGGCCATTGCCGATGCAAAGAGAAACTGTGCAAGTGATTTGGAGAAGAAGAAGTTGCAGCGCATGTTAGAGGATCACAAGAAATTGTTGTACCCGAATTGCGAAGCTGACAAAAAAAAGTTGGGCACCACACTGGAATTGCTGCAATGGAAGGCAGAGAATGGTGTATCTAACAAGGGATTTGGAAAGTTGCTGGTAATGATAAAGAATATGCTTCCAAAGGACAACAAATTGCCCGAGAGTACGTATGAAGCAAAGAAGGCTGTCTGCCCTCTAGGGTTAGAGGTGCAGAAGATACATGCATGCCCTAATGGATGCATCCTCTATCGCGGTGAGTACGAGGATTTGAACGCTTGCCCGGTGTGTGGTGCATTGCGTTATAAGATCAGTCGCGATGACCCTGGTGATGTCGAGGGCGAGCGCCCCAGGAAGAAGATTCCTGCCAAGGTGATGTCGTATGCTCCTATAATATCATAGTTGAAACGTTTATTCCAAAACAAAGAGCATGCGAAGGCGATGCGATGGCACGGAGAAGACCGTAAGAAAGACGAAAAGTTGAGAGTACCCACTGACGGGTCGCAGTGGAGAAAAATCGAGAGAAAGTACAGGGAGGAGTTTGCAGGTGACCCAAGGAACGTATGTATTGGTCTAAGCGCTGATGGCATTAATCCTTTTGGGGAGCAGAGTAGCAACCATAGCACGTGGCCTGTGACTCTATGTTTGTATAACCTTCCTCCTTGGTTGTGCATGAAGCGGAAGTTCATTATGATGCTAGTGCTCATCCAAGGCCCTAAGCAACCCGGCAACGACATTGATGTGTACCTAAGGCCATTAGTTGAAGAACTATTACAGCTTTGGAATGGAAAAGGTGTATGTGCGTGGGATGAGCACAAACAGGAAGAATCTAACCTAAAGGCGTTGCTGTTCGTGACTATCAATGATTGGCCTGCTCTCAGTAACCTTTCAGGACAGACAAAAAAGGGATACCGCGGATGCATGCACTATTTGGATGAAACCGACAATATATATTTGGATAGTTGTAGGAAGAATGTGTACCTGGGACATCATCGATTTCTTTCGAGCAGGCATCCCGTAAGAAAGAAAGGCAAGGATTTCAAAGGTGAGGCAGATCACCGGACGAAGCCTCGCCACCGTACTGGTGCTGATGTACATGATATGGTCAAGGATTTGAAGGTAATCTTTGGAAAGGGTCCTAGCGGACAACCTGTTCCGAAGGATGCTGACGGACGCGCACCCATGTGGAAGAAGAAATCTATATTTTGGGACCTGCCATATTGGAAAGACCTAGAGGTCCGCTCCGCAATCGACGTGATGCACATGACGAAGAATCTTTGCGTGACCCTGCTTGGCTTCTTGGGTGTGTATGGGAAGACAAAAGATACACCAGAGGCACGGGAGGACCAACAACGTATGCACGGAAAAGACGGCATACATCAGGGTCAGGCCGGCTACGCTCTTACCAAAGAAGAGAAGGAAATCTTCGTTGAATGCCTCCTTAGTATGAAGGTATCATCGGGCTTCTCATCGAATATAAAGGGAATAATAAATATGGCAGATAAAAAGTTCCAGAACCTAAAGTCTCATGACTGCCACGTGATTATGATGCAACTACTTCCGGTTGCATTGAGGGGGCTTCTACCGGAAAATGTTCGATTAGCCATTGTGAAGCTATATGCATTCCTCAATGCAATCTCTCAGAAGGTAATCGATCCAGAAATCATATCAAGGTTGCAGAACGATTTGGTGCAATGTCTTGTCAGTTTCGAGTTGGTGTTCCCACCATCCTTCTTCAACATCATGACACACGTCCTAGTTCACCTTTGCGAAGAGATTAACGTTTTGGGTCCTGTATTTCTACACAATATGTTCCCCTTTGAGAGGTTCATGGGAGTCTTGAAGAAATATGTTCATAACCGTGCTAGGCTAGAACGAAGCATCTCAAAGGGCCATGAAAATGAGGAGGTCATTGAGTTTTGTATTGACTTTATTCCTGACCTTAAGCCGATTGGTGTTCCTGAATCGCGACATAAGGGCAGACTAGATGGAAAAGGCATGCCAGGAGGGGATCAAATAATATGTATGGACGGGCATTCTCTCACTGAAGCACACTACATAGTTCTACAGAATTCTGCCTTGGTGGCTCCGTATATGGAGGAACACAAGAATTTTCTACACTCCAAACACCCGGAGCAGTCTGACGACTGGATTACACGTGAACAAACGAGGACTTTCGCCGGTTGGTTGCAGAAACGTGCCATGCATGATGGCGATATTGAAGATGACCTGTACTCGCTGTCCCAATTACCATCTTTGAATATAATGACGTTTAAAGGGTACGAGATAAATGGGAATACATTTTACATGATCGCCCAAGATAAGAAGAGCACCAACCAAAACAGTGGTGTCCGCTTTGATGCAACAACCAACACGGGAAAGAAAACATATTATGGTTACATAGAGGACTTATGGGAACTTAACTATGGAGGTGGTTTGAAGGTCCCTTTGTTTCGGTGCAAATGGGTCAATATGACATGAGGCGGGGTAAGGGAAGACCCGCAGTACGGACACTACAAGAAATATGTCAACTTGTGACCACCACTATTGGTCACTGAATGGTCACTGTTTTCAATTTGTGACCTTTTGACCAAAAACATAAGGTCAAAAGCTGGTCGTCGTTAACTGACTATAGCGACCTTTCTTCTGGAATGGTCGTAGACGTTTATGACCAAAAAAAAGGTCGTAGATTTAACGACTAATTATTTTGGTCACTAGCAATCCGACCACACCACGTCAGATCCACCGTGGCAAGCTGACGTGGCAGAATTACGACCAAATAAAAAGGTCGTAAAATAGAATCAGCCCGGTCCATTTCAGTCGTCTACATGGGCCAAGCCCAATAATTTGGCCCGTTTAATTTTTTTTCTCTTTATTTTGCTTATGTGCATGGGCCTGGCCCAATAATTTGGCCTTTTATTTTCTGGGAATGGAGCCTTTTTCTGATGATTTTTTATAGTCCACTATTGTTTTGGGCCACAGCCTTTTTAGTCTAGTTCGAATTTGGGCCTTGGCCTTTTATTTTCTGTTATGCAGCCTTTTATAAAAAAAATTCTTACAGTCATTTCTTTTTTTAGGCCCAAGCCTTTTTGGTCTAATTCTTGTTTGGGCCTTGGCCTTTTTAGAGCCCAGGTTCTCATTTTGCATAACTATAAACAGAAAGGCCTAGGTGCAGAAGTGATCCACAAGCCCAGGTGCACAAGTGATCCACATAACTTCACAGAAAATAAACAAAATGATCCAGAAAGCTTCACAAGATCACATAACTTCACAGAAAGGCCCAGGTGCAAAAGTGATCCAGGTTCACAGGATCACATAACTTCACAGCTCTAGTTTAAACAGGCAAATGCAACAAAATGCAACAACTCTCAGCTCAGCTCCCAGGTTCACAGGTTCAAAATGCAACAACTACCTTAGCTCAAAGACAAAGAGGTTCACAACACAGCCATCAAACTACCTTAGCTCCAAAGAGAGCCATCAAGTGGGCTAACTTCTCTTCCTATTCTTGAGACTTCTTACGCAGCAGCTCAAGTTCCTTGTCGCGTGCAGCTTCAGATTCTTCCGCCTTCATCTTGATTGCCACCAATTCTTCTTGCACCACTTCAGCTTGAAGCTCGGACCTCTCCAGCTTCTGCTCAAGGTCACGAGCATGAGCAGCCACTTTAGCAGTTGCTTTGCGGGAGTTGTTCCTAGATGACTGGAGCCTAACATTCGCGAGGAATGTGCTTTGCTTGACAGATTTCAATAGCACTTCTTCGACAATTTGAACAGTAGACTTTGGCTCTCACTACACCACAACACTACATCCCTAACAAACAAGTTGGTCGGGAAAATAGCTTCCACCAACAGACAGTCGGTCGGGAATGACTATTGCCGATCGACCCTATCTGCTGGGGAAAGTCCAGACGGGAAAGCCCTTTCCCGAACGACAGGCCGACGACTATTTCAAGCATTGCCGACCGACTTTCTGACGACACTGTCATGTATCTTTCCCGACAGATGGTCTGATGGTAAACCTTTCCCGACCAACGACCTGATGGTGTTTCTCTACCGACCAACAATCTATTAGTAGTGCATGGTTCTTTGCCGACCAACAATCAGACGACATTTCCTTTTGCCAACCAACGGATTGTCAGCATTTTCTTTAGCTAACCAAAACAATAATTACCCTCCCACGTTTGCCTTACTAAGGCAATGTCAATAAAGTCACATAAAATATCTCATTACAATACATCCAACACAATATCAATCAAGATACAATAATAGATGCATGTCATTGATTTTGTACAAAATATCCAGTTGACAATACAACACAAAGGCTTACAAAATGATAGCCAAACGGTGCATTATTTTGCACCTTACACAAACTATCTAGTTGACGCAAACTATCTCCATAGTTCCTTCCTGGTCTTGTATGTCTTTCCTACAAAGGGCAAACAATCATTCAGTAAATTCATGCATTCATAGTCAATGGCAGAAACAAAACAAAGCATCAGCTCAGTCTGCACAACAAAATACATCAGCTCAATAATTTAGCTAAACTCACTACAGAAGAAAGCGAGCTGCCAATCAATCATTAAACATATACTAGTTGCTATTTAAGGTCGTAAATTTGCACAATTCAGGTCATCTGTAATGCCCACCCTACTTGTACAGGCGTGAATGCAAAACTATTACCTCCTAGGGAAACCATGTATGTTATATGTTAGTAGGATTAGAAACTCGATTGTATTCTCAGTTCAGAGATACGCAACTGATCCTGTTCAGTCCATCAAAGCCCATATTAACAAAATGCGTCCTAAGATGAAGGTTTTGCGTTTCTTACAAGTTGCTATGTAACACAGCTTGAACCTGACCCTAACTCTATTGGATGATCTAAACCTAGTTGTATATATGACAATTATTACTCTATGGGAAACTACATATGTAGTTTTTGCTATATGATTTGAGAGTAGCATCATTCTGTTCATCTCTAAAATTTTCGTATAATTAATACAAGCATGCAAATATAATATTCATATACTATACAGCAATGCTATAAGGCTGAAGCATAAAATCTAAAAGTGGGTAACTGTACTTCTCTTTCGCTTGCTGAAAATTACAAAAGTCGGACATTATCACTAAAAATGATTTTATTAGTTCTTGTCTCCCCCACCAAAAAAATAAAACGGCTATTGTTGAGTGAATGTTTTGTATGGACCTTTGGACATTGTCACTACCATATATTTATCAAAGATAATCCATACATATTAATCATTTTAGCGGTACATTCTAATTTCTTCAATCAATAGATGAATGTAAGCAAACAGTTCTAGCTAAGTGACAGAAATTACCTAAGTGGTGGGATGAGGAAGACGTCCCTGTTCAGATAAGATTCACCTGCTATGTTGTTCCCCACACACAGAATTCATTTTGCCTTTCAGATTGATTGTAACCAGATCTTACTTCTGGGAAATAATAAAGCATGATGTTACGATGTGATTTAACAACGGAACATTATGAAGTATACATGTATTCCTTTTGTATCACAAAAATAATAGGAAAACTGAAGATTGTTTTGGTGAACTACATGTAGTCATGTATGCCAGTCAGAAGTAAATAGCAAGGTCACTTAATATTGCTTGTTCTCTCAAGTTGCACTAGGACATAAAAATGAACAACAAAGCTAAATAGGTTCCATTTTACTTTGCCATTAGACTTTTTGGCAACAACTTTTGCAACTAAAAAATCAGGTTAACATATTTATTGATCCCAGGCTTTTTGTAGAACTACATATTTATTAATGAACTTGGTAGCTGTTAATGTATGCAGGAGTCAATTAAGATTAACTGAAATTTCAGCAAGAATATCAATACAGGTGATTCACACTGAAAAACACGAGCACAAATTGTAACTGTGCAAAGCTAACACCCGGTGTGGACTCTGTTTAATACCTGTAGTAGATTCTTCTTCAGTTAATCCACTTTCTAGGAAGATATTTGGAGTGCGTGCCATTCTTTTCCTCATTAAAAGTGCACCATCCCATACCAGAGTACAGAGACATCAAGTAATGTTTCCAGAGCCTGTAAGCACCACCCAGCAGTTAATGTGTTACTCCTGCATGGTCAGGATGGATAGCTCACTTGTTACAGAAACATGTTTAACAACTAAACATTTTATGCTCCAATGCAAGATTCTAGCCTCAGCCAAAAATAGTATTTGTTGGGCTCACTTCTATAGATGAGTGGAGAAAAGGAAGACACCGATCAAAGGAGTCAGGTGTTGAGGGCTGACCTGCATGAACTACCTAGTCGTCTACTGCCACAAGTAAGAAGCTCTGTTTCCACATACCTCCCACCCCATTTCTGTCATCTCTTCTATTTTATGAAATCCAAGAACAATAAAAGTTCCCCATGCTCGATGGAGAAGTAATGAAGCAACATCAGCACGCTGCCTATGGGAAAAAGAACAACTCACTATAGCTATGAATGGGAGTGAGATATATGACTAAGAAACTGAAAAGGAGAAACTCGACAAAGAGAAAATGAAAGAGAATAGCTAGATTGAAGAAACTAAATAATTTAAGAAAAATAAACCAAAGTGCTAGACAAATTAAAAGACTTAATAAAACTGAATATCGATAAAGTAAAATTATAGCCCATATAAACTAGAAAATTGAAAACTTAGGGAAAATTAGCAGAGATGATGAGCAATCACCTTTACTTACCATTAGTCGTAGCATTATAAAATGACACTTAATATGAATCTTAGTCCTCAAACACATTATGGGCAGCATGGACCAAACTATGAATCTTCAATCAATGAAGCAAGCAATCAACCATCACCATAGACCATCTACTGATTGACAAATATAGTACTCAATCATCTGCTGATGTACAAAACATTAGAGGATGGTACACAAGACTTATGAGGTACTACATCAAGAAACAATATACTAAAAGAAAAATAAACACCGGACACTCCACACACCTTATGCACTATAGTGGCATAGCAAATATTCTGCTACTTCTCTTTGTCTGCTCAACGTTACCATCATCTGTCCTTTGTTCTACCTGTAGAAAAAATGAGAGATAAAAGTCAGGTCACATGTACAAAGAGAACAGTGAGTCTTGTGCTACATTCTATTTCAATCCATTGTTTGGCCCTTAGTTATAAAAGTAAGTTTGAGCCACCAGTTATATTACCCCACCTCATGGATGATATCTTGCCGCTGTTTAGTCAGGTCAAATGCATCATTTCAATAGCAGCAGTGATTATTATACCATAAATGTTTCCTCACAATATTTCAACTTGGCATTGAAGGAAATTTGACTTGGTGAAGATTTCAGTAAGAAAAAGTTAAGAAAGTATTTGGGCAGTTGGATGGCAGTATGCTTACGCGCCATTCTCATGAACTCAGCCAATAAATGTGATCAGCTGGAGCAACACAGACACTAGAAGCACATTCATGGATGTTGCAAAGAAGCTTCCTTTTCAAGAGAACCTAGTAATTTTCACAATTTTTGACAAAGAAGACGTAGGATGCCAACATAACTCAGTATTGTAATAAAAATAAATCTAGCAAATCTATTTCCATCTAACATAACTCGGTACTGTAATAAAAATTGAATCTACATAAACAGTATCTACTAACAGAGTACTGACGGGGCAAATAACAGAGTCTTCCACCCAAAAACCACGGCGAACTCCTTCACTCCAAGTTCATCTCTTAACAAACTTTGTACAAAAAAATTGATGCGGCAAGGAAGGAGTTGTACCTCAGCCGCATCGATGCCCTTGCCCAGCCAAAGACAGAGAGGGATGTCCTTGCCCAGCCGCACGCGGCCCAGATCCAAATCTTAGCCGCCACCGCCACTGCGTGTGTCTTCATGAGCTGGACGATGGAGATGGGGGGTTGGGCTAGGGAGGTTGGAGAGAGGCGGCTAACCAAAGAGAGAGCCTGAGGGTGTGGAGCCGACGGTGGAGAGGCATGTCGGAATTGGGCAGCATTGTGGAGACGGGGCAGCGTGTGGGGCGGTGCTACAGAGGAAGGGCGGCGTGGGATGGTGGTGCAGAGGCAGGGAGGCATGGGGCGATAGTGGGATAGACCGGCGGTAGCCCCCGACGACATGGGGCGGCGGTGGGAGGCATGGGGATTGGCCGGCGTGGGGCGGCGGCGTGCGTAGGGAACAACAGGAAAGCTAGGGATTTTGTGGGTGGGGAACGAAGGGCGGCAACATCCTTGTGATTTTGAGGGTGGAAAATTCGCGGGTTGGGCCGGTTTGGCGCTACTTTTTTTAGCTATTCGCGGGCGATGCCCATTTAGCATCCGAAAGTTGGTGGGGGTGATTTACCGACCGACATTCCATAGGCCATAACAGAATCCCCGACCGATCGTTAGATGGTATATGCTACAGTATTCCCGACCGACTGCAGATTGGTGTATGCAGGTTTCTCGGCCCATGGTTTGTTAGAAATTTTCCTGCCAGACTGTGGGTCGGCAATAGTGACTTTTTTCCAACAGACGTGGGTAGGAAATTCTGGTGCGTGGTGTAGTGTCTTCCCCTTCTGGTACCGGCGCGTCCTTCACTTTTTCCATCTCAAGCTAGCATATGGAGGAAAATGATAGGCATTAGTGGAGAAACCAAACCAGCACACAAATGGATTATTTGAAGTAACCAAACCAGCACACAAAATCTATACAAGAAGATGATGACTAGTGACCTGGAGACATGCAATTGGAACAATATGATCGCTTCATTAAGCCTACAATGATGGTTCTATATAAGATGGCTTCCCGACTAACATTCAGATCAAATTTCATCGTGTCATAAAAATGCAACAAATAGCTACAGCAAGTTTTGATATCTTTGTTGAACTATCAAACAACATCAAAGCATGGAACACAAAGTGTGTGAATCAAACAGCATGGAACTATCTTCATTAAGCTGTTCTGATATCTTCATTAAGCCTAACATGGAACTATAAGCATGGAACTATCAAACATCATCAAAGCATGGAACTGGCTCCGAATCAAACAGCATCAAATCATCAAAGCATCAAACAGCATCAAAGCTAGCTGTGAATCAAACAGGGCATGGACAAAGCATGGAGTGACTTACTATAGCAGTCTTGACTGGCCCCGAAAACCCGTGCTTCTTGCTGTTGTGGGTGGCCTTAAAATAGTCAATCGCAGACAGCTCCTCACCCTTATGCTCTTCTTTCTGAAATGTTTTTCAACAAAAATCAAAATGTTATTCAGCAAGAATCAGAAATGTTATTCAACGAGGATCAAAGGGTAAGGTCTCTAGAGAAGTTCTCACAGTGGCAAAAATGTGTGTTGTGTAGTGCCTGGAACTAGCTCTCTGATTGTACATGACTTTTTCTCGATTCATCTTGTTCGACACACAGGTTTCCTACAAAAAAGCATACTGTCAGCATGATCTAGCACTAGCATATCATGTGTAGAACATACAACATCAAACAAAGCAGAGACAAACGTTGTGTCTTGGGGTAGACCACATCTCCACCAGAGCTTGCCATTCAGCATCCGTCAGATCAGGCACCGGAGACTTAATGCTGACTTTATTTGCGGCTACGGTATCAAAATACTTCTTCTTGATCTGATGGCGTCTGTTCTTTGAATTTTTCTGCAGAATATCTTTGCACGCGGTCTTAATGGTCTCCGAGTCTGTGTTCATCTCAAAATTTGCGTACCAAGACAGCAAACAAGGTAGGAACAATATTAGTGATCATGCATAGGTGTAACAGAAAATAGATAGCACATTAACTATGAAGCAAGTAGCTTACATCAACTTTCCTAGTGTAGTTCTCCAATAGACTAGCATTTTTTGTATAGCTTGAAGTGAGGAAGAACCGGTAGATGGCTTCTTGCAATGAGTCCACACTCAGAAGCAAGCTTTGCTGACTACAGAGGCTTCTCTGGACGCTTCATCCCTTCGGCAATTTGGATAGGCACCTTGCTGCCAAGCGACTTGGTGATCCTCTCTAGCCCTTTTCCCTTTCTCAGTCTAGTCTTGGTAGTCATTGCATCTGAAAATGAAATTGAACTCATAAATTAGAATAGAAATCGATATATGCAGGAATCGACAAAAGCATACATGATCATTCCATTTGGAAAATGTAGGAGTAAAAGATAGCATTGCAAAGGTCAACTTGCCTGATTGAAGCACAAGCTGTTGTTCTTCTTCATTGATGATAGCATTCCTGTCAATAGAAGGTGCAACAGGGCTAAGGTTTGTGTGGACAGTGCCTACTTCATCAATGCAGATGGTTCCTCCTTCATCTAGGCAGACAGTGCCACTTCCATCCATGCTGAGAGTGGTTCCTTCATCCATGGGCGGCAACTCATCACCCATTTGCACCGAGGTCTTAGAGTCCATGCGCAGCAGACTTTCCTGATGGTCCATCGCAGTCACCATCTTTGCTTTCTGCCTTGTGACTCTATCAAGGGGCAGGTTCATCAGGTTCCAGGAGCCTCTTTTTTTGTCCTGGAGCTGGGGCCATCACCCTTCCCGGAGGCATTGCAGCAGATGTTTCTGAGCTCTTCTTCTTCTTGATGACTGTCTTCTTAACACCAGGCCTCTTCGTCCTAGATTCCTTCAGTGCCTCGTATAAACAGCACAGAAAAAAGCATTAGATCACAAGAGAAATATGTGAGCACAAGGAATAACATAGCATAAAAGAACCCCAGCCCTCCAAGCAAGACAGAGTTTGCACCTTAACAGTCTTGTTCACTACAACATCATCCACTTCCTCTCCATCAATAACTTCATCGTCCTTAGGATTGTACTCTGGGTCATCATTGATAACTCCACTACCTTCTTGAACCTCATCACTTCTACCTTCTTGTACACCATTTGTTTTCCTAATCATCGATGCTATTGCACCGATGCCAAGGGACTGGAACATCCGATTGTTCCTCATGATATTTCTAGCCCTAACCTTCTCGTACTCGGTGAGAGGCTCTTCTTTGCATGATAAAGGAAACGTAACTATTAGGTGAATGTTTGGAATGCATGGACAGACAGCCAAACATATCTTATGAAATTTTATTATCATTTAATCCTAGTTATTCAGGTAAGGAAGACTAACAGCACACAGGCACAATTAAGCCAGCTTTTTCAGATTGCAGCAATACATTTCACTTAGCATATTAAGACATAGATTTCATGAAACTGACAGTATAACCACAAGGAGCAAGTTGCATACCAACGGTTGGCCTCATGTTTGACCTTGTCATCCTTTCCATGGATGATCTTGAGGTGGTGCTTGCAAAATAGAATAAACAACAATCAGATACAACAGGGAGAAAGTAAAATGATGCACTAGTATCAATAAAGGAAAGCATTTGGACCATCATGCACATACATGTAATACATGTGAAACAAACTTGATGGATCAACAATATAGTGATCTAGTGTTATTAATTAAGCAAACATGTAAGTGCACTAAACAAGCATGCATGTACACTAGTAGCAAGTAAGCAAAGTGCATAAGTGCTACTAATACAAGCAAGCAAGCAAGCAAAGTGCTACTGATAGAAACAAGCAAGCAATGAAGGAAATTGAAGAGAAGCAAGCAAGTACTATTGATACAAACCCTAATTAATAAGCAAGCAAGTAGCTTCTTCTCCAAGTTATACTTATACTAGCAAGTACTGCTGATGGAAACCCTAATTAAGCATGTATGCTAGCAAGCAACATGTATGCTAGCAAGCAAGCAACATGAACTAGTGATAGCAAAGTGCTCATGATAGCAAACCCCAGTAGTGCTACTGATAGCAAAGTGCTACAAGCAATCAAGTACATGTTGATACAAACCCTAGTTGCAAGCAAGCAAAGTGCATAAGAGCTCTCTTTCCTTCCCCAGTCCCCACATGATCACATATACATCATGTGGTAAATCTGACAACGTCTCGTGCTAGTATTAGTATAGCACAATGGTCTATAGTATATGATTGGTACTGTGACAACACTATCAGGTAAACCATGAATGGCAGATGGACTTAATCATTTAGTATTAGTATAGCTCACAGGAATGGCAATGTCTTGTGCTAGTATTAGTATAGCTCACAGTAATGGCAGATGGACTTAATCATTTAGTAATGAACACCATGAATTAACTAGACCAACCCAGAGAGCATATATCACACCTACATGAACTACTCTAGTAGTACAGTGAGCAGAAAGCTTTCTATATGTAAACCAAAGCATGGCAGGAGCTCACAGGATAGAAACCAAACATGAATGGGAACCTACAAACCCTAGATAGCATGGGAACAACAACTACAGAGCTTTAGATTTAGTGGTGACCATAATCAAGAACAAATAACAGAGTGCCACAACAAGCAAAACAAATCGAACACCCAAAAAGAATAACATCCTTGTTCTAGCAAATACAAAACAGGGAGAAGGCTTCAAAGGAAGATTTCTCAAAGAACATGTAGCCATTTCTATGAAGATGCAAATGGATATCAATACTTCACACAATGGCACAACAATTACATCACAATAGCTTACTCCAGGTTCTTATTTAACTCAAGAGGTGGCGCTAAACTAGCCAAGTAAATTTAAAAGGAATATGCAATATAATCCAAAACTTCAGTACCTGCTAGGGATTCCAAAGAGAAAACTACTACATCATGTTAACTATTAGTATGGCTACAAACAACCTCTTACAGACATGAACTTCAATGTCATCAAGCAAGCAAATCACTATGACTACAGATTAACAAAGCATAACAAGGATTAACAAAGCAAATGGCTCTGAAGTAATACACTATGACAAGTAAAGATTAACAAACCATAACATGGATTGGCAGCAGAGGGAGAGGGAGATAGAGATGGACAAAAACCTGCTATTGTGGTAGCCGTGCTTGAGCTCCTCCTCCTGATGCTCCTCAATGACCTGCATGACAAACAAGGCCATGGATGAGCCGCCACAGGGCATCCACATGACAACACAAAACATCAAGCAACGATATTGACAGGGATGCAAAATCAAAATAGAGCATACAAAAACTAGATTAAAGAACCACCTGCCCACAAAACCCTAACCCAATGAGTCCATCCCCATCTCAAAATCACATTACCAACGACATGAACCCTAACCCCATGAACAAGAAGGATATCATCCCATGAATGCTAACCCCATGAATCCATCCCCATCCCCATGAAGAAGAACCCTAACCACCAAGAGATCCTAACCCTAACCATCAAAAGATACTAACCCTAGAAGATGCACCATGAGATCCACTGAACCACCAGAAAATCCTAACCCTAACCATCAGGAGATCCTAACCCTAGAACATCGAGGGGAGTACCTGTCGTCGTGTTGTAGATGATGCAGCGGTGGCTCCTGTCGCAGCCGTCGCTCGCGTCTACCCTCTTGTCGCCACCATCGTTGATGTAGTGGAGCGGAGCGGCGATTCGTCGTCGGGGAGCAGAGCGGGGCGGGGCAGAGCAGAGGAGGAGGGTCTAGGGTTG